>NC_064601.1:68869488-69169488 GCF_943734735.2 Anopheles gambiae | reverse complement strand
ACAAAATATATCTGAAAATTCAGCAATAAGGTTTTTTAAACTTCTTTTTGCTATTTCCGGTACTTGTTCTATATGAACTTTATCTTGAATTATTCTAGTTCTTTCTGGGGTATTGTAATTATTTGCCAAGAAAATTTCATAATTTTTTAAAGGTTCTATTTGTGGTCTGATTGTGCCTGTATTAATAAAGGCTGTTGACTCAGTTGTGTTGATAAGCTTGATGTTTGGATCAGTTTTGCTAATTATTGTGTTACCGATAAACACTCCTGGTTTTATTTCTTTAGAAAAAATTACTGAATCTTCTGTTATTGGTTTTAAAGTGAGTTTGCGAATTACCTCACTTCTTGGTGGTATTTCAATAATTCCATTGATGCTGTCATCAACGGGGTGTTCAATGATATCATTTCCGTTACGGAACTGTAACATCCAAGTCGAAAAAAGGATGTCGCATTGGAATTTACTGATAAAGTCCATTCCTAATACTCCGTCTGCTTGAGTTGGTAGGTCTTTTATAAGAAAAAATGTATGCTCGACATTTTTGTCACCAAAATGAATGGTTGCTTGAGTGTATCCCTTTGTTTTCATTGTATCTGTTGTGATACCTATGAGTGTGAGTTCCTTGTTTTTCTTTAACTGGATTTGTTTCTTTAAACTTGAGGCTTTAAAAAGTGATACCTCAGCTCCGGAGTCAATGACCAATGTTGTGTTTTTCCCGTTAGCTATGTTCAATTTAACCTTTATGAAGTTGTTTGTTTTTATCCCTGTCATCAAAACTACTGTGGGTATTGGTTTTGGTCGTCGTCTAAAAAACGATCCCCTTCCTCTTCTTCTTTCTTGTCGGGTGTGTTGGTTTGAATTTGTGTATGCATAACCCTGCTGTGTGCCGCTTTGAATGCATTTGCGTTTCTGTTTGTCCCGTTGGTCTGGGGGCCATATCGGGGTTTCGCTTGTGTCGAACGATTTGCGTTCGGTGTAAAGTTTGTGGTGCGACTATTCTGTTCATGTGGCGGGTTTTTTCTTTCATAACTTTTCACTGTATCCAGCATGTCGGTGATACTTGAAAACTCTTTTATGTCTAAAATTAGTTGGCTGTCTCTACTGATACCTGCTTCTTTTAGTTTTATTATGACGTTTTGCTGTGTTAGTGTCTTTGCTATGTCGGGTGTCATGTTTTCCTGAATATATGCTGTTTGCAGTTGATCAGCCAATTCGTTGAGGCTATTTGCAAAAGTGTTAAAATTTTCAAATTTTCTTAATTTCCTTTTTCCTTTTCTTCTGTCGCATAATTGTTTGTAAATTTTGGCGACTGAGATGGTATTCGTATACCTTAATTTGATGGTAACAATTATCTCATCGAAGGATTTAGGCAGTTCTTTAAACAATTCCCTAGGTTCTTTTCCTAGTTTTGTGAGTAGGAGGTTGATTGCTATAAGGGAATTTGATGAACTGATCATACTTTTTACTGTATTGACTGTATCGATGAATTTAGTCAATTCGGATGCTTTACCCTCAAACGGTTGCATGCCCGTGAGTACGGAGAACCCTACGCTATTAAGATCGAAAGCCTTTTTAGATTTTTTATGGAGTTGTAGAAAGGCTGATATGGTCTGTGCTAAGAGTTTGAACGATAACTTATTGGTTGTCAATAATGTTAAGTTGGTATTTTTGTCTTCTAAGCTATTTGTTGAGCAATCAGATGTCTTGTTATGTGAGTCGTCGTTGGTTTTTGATGTGCTCATAGCAATGATATTATGAATTAGTGCGTTAGAAATTTTACTAAATTCTAATAGTTTGTTAAAGGTGTATTTGAATTTATTTTTTTCTATCTCTTTTTGAATCTCTTTAAATGTTTCCTCGGCTTGTATTCTGAGTTGTGTTTTCGTACAAGTCCTTTGATTGGGGTCCTGTATTTTTTAAAGATATGTTTCAAAATTTCAATTCTATCGCTTATAGTAATCATTCCTGTTTTGAATTGTTTTCATGTAATCTTTTTATAGAACTCATTTCCTAGCTTGAAAACTTTGATTTGATTTGATTTGATTATGTTCTAAAGTTTCAATACCTTAATGGGATATGCTGCGTGCATTTTGTTGCTACTGATGATGATGCTACGCTGAATCTATACCGGTGCTGGGTGTTTAATCGGTATTTGGTGCATACTCGATATTCTACGATGACGTCGTCGATCAGTCGTCGCTCGATGTCTTGTCGGGACACTTGTCTATTCTTGCCTGCCAATCCAAATTGGGCAGTGGGCTCGTCTTGTATTTTCGTCTTCCACGTTGGGAAAGGTTGTTTCATTCAATCGCTGCTTGTGAACCGTAGTTTCGCTATGCACTTTATTGTCCCATATCAATTGATCCACGAATCGTATAGATTACCAAAATGAGTTACATTATATAGGCAGTTGTATGTTATTGATTGCATCACGTTTTGCTAGAGTTTTCAATATTTTGAAAATGGTTTTAATTACTTTTTGCATGAGTATGATAGCAAGAAGTATCAGCACAATGTTCAGTTTTAATTCATGGGTTTCATGCTGCTCTGAATGAACATTTTGTGTTTGAATAATGGTAAGATCATTATCACCATCAACATTAGCTTTAGGGTTTGATGCGTCGTTACCCATTTTAAGGTTACTCTACTTGGTAAATCGATCGCATAAGCGTTACGTTTTTACAAATTGGGGTAGGTTCTCACAACACTGTGATGTTCATCAATTTGACATTCCTTTTGCACTACATTGCACTAAATGTTGTTTTTTTTCTGCATTGCACTTGCTTCTGGCTGTTCTTTCACCGTTATTATTTATAACATAAGGGTCACTTGTGCCAGCAGCGTTGTTGAATGTTTCGTTAAAAAAAAATGCACATTTGACACTTTTTTTTTCTCACGTCCCGTCGAATGCCGGTTATGGTCACAATACTTTTGGTTTGTCACACGACACTTACGTTTTACGTTACCGTTGTACTTATCACATTTTACTTGTAAATAATTTGCTTATACTTCTGCCTGTCGATTGCAGATTAAGGTCACGGTCGCCATGTAATGTGATCGAACGTACGCGGGGCCGTCGTGCACCGTTTTTTGCGGGGAGTCAGTCTTTACTGACATGAGCTGAGGTGGAACAAACTATTCGAAGCGGACTGATTTGATCGTCCAGGCGATCATGGAAACCCGGAAGGAGTTTCCCTTACTGGAAATGTTGGAGTTTAGAAGCCTTACCTTGGGTAGGGGGACATAACTAAACTCTTGAAATAAGTTGGTACACGAAGTTTTTAGGAAGCGTAACGTCCTATCTTGGCAGTCCGAACGAATCAGACTTGCCACGGTCGGAATTGGTTTTATTTATACTCAATAAGTTTCGTACATTTGGTTTTGGAATGTGTTTTTGTCCTAATTAAAGGTTATTGATATGAGGTGCAATTTATACATTACATTGAAGTGAGGTGTCTGTCAATTTTGTGCTTATGCTGCGTTTTTAGTGTTTTTACAAAGGTTCTGGAAAGTTTCAACTGTTCTAGCCAAATAACGAGTACGTTCGTCGATCATTGCCTACACTGCGCTTTTAGCAATAAGTTGCTAGGCGTTCTCTGTTTGTCCACTTTGCTGCAGTAACGCTTGAATTGCTTATGTTGCGCGTTTCGGTTGTTTTCGATAAATGTCTCAATGGTTTTTTCTATGGATGGTATGGTCTAGGTATGTTGCTATGGTGTGGATTGATTTGCTGATGTAATATAATGAATGTGTTGCAATAATGTGATTTGGCTTTCCGAAGTGTGTTACAATGTGTCTATAGCTGATAGTGTGTATTATAATAGGTTCTGTATAGCAGATATGCTACAGACCGTTGATGCTAGTCAACACCATGGCTGTCACATTTCGTTCTAGCAATGCCGTTTGTAGCTCTAATTTCGGGATAGTTAAGTGTTGTAGCGGGGCTACTTTGCTTCGTGCCATTATCAATGCACAATGTTCACCATTGGGTGTTTGCATTCGAAAGTAAGCGGCACAACCGTGTCCCAGTTCGCTAACGTCTGTAAATATGTGTAATTGTACAATATTGCTCGCATTTAGAGCTTCTTCTTCTTCTTCTTTGGCTCAACAACCGATGTCGGTCAAGGCCTGCCTGTACCCACTTGTGGGCTTGGCTTTCAGTGACTGATTGTTTCCCCTCCATAGCAGGATAGTCAGTCCTACGTATGGCGGCGCGGTCTATTTGGGGATTGAACCCATGACGGGCATGTTGTTAAGTCGTACGAGTTGACGACTGTACTACGAGACCGGCTAGAGCAGCACCTTTAAAATACCATCGAGGGATTTTCAGAAGGTTGGTTGATCACTCAATTTCGCATGTTGGACCCGGTTTGCCCGTGTTTAAATTTCATCACCTGCACCCGTTGCCCAGCTTCGTCTATCGTATCGCAACTATCATAGTAATCGATCATATATGTGTTAACTCTTTTGCATGCTCTTCCACATTTTTGCGAATAACATATTGGGCTGAGGATGGCAAGCAGTTGGTTCCAAAAGTTTCTACGTCCATTATGCATACATTAGGCGATTCATTTTTGTCGAACCTAAAGAGGAATATTTGTGAGTGAGTGTCCTCCTTTCTAATACGAATTTGATGAAATATTTTCTAAATGACTCTCCCGTATTTTTTCTTCTAATGCTCTTTAATTATTCTTCTAAGTTTTCATTAAGTTTATGATAGTCTCTACGCTGTACCTATGTTTTTTTCTTTATTTATTTTTTGCTTGGTCAAGACTAGTTTAGTTAGGCTTAGTTTTTCATGAATTATTTTGTTTATTCGTTAGGGTTTAATTAGTTTTAAGTCTGTTTTATTTAGCTTTGATGGCGGATATTGAATTAATAAATGAAATGAAATGAAATGAAATGAAATGAAACGAAAGCTACTTTTCTTTGGCTAAATTTGCGAAATTTGCGACGGTAGGAAACTGCACCAGGCGATACGGCCCTTTCAACAATTGCGAGTTGAGGGAAACTCCATTCACTTTGGCTGCTGTGTCCCTTATCAAACGATTCTTTTCGGGTTTTTGAGGGTGGTCGATTACATTTAGTGCTAAGTACCAGGTTCTCTCTTGGCAGGCAGGTGATAGTTCTATCTCGTTTACTTGGTGGGCATAACTATTTTTAATATATGCTCACATCTGATCATGTACATTTTCTTTTAGGTCCGGATCGCTCTCCAACTCTTCCTCTAGAGCATTTAGCCGTACTACAGCCATCGGTTTGCTGTGTGGGAAACTCACTTCAATATTATTCTTTAACAGACCTGTTGTAAAGCGACCGTCGATTTTTGTTGTGGTACCCTCTATCATCGCTTTAACGCTTTGCAATTCTTCACATTCAATGCAGGAATTTGTTGATTGAGCTTACTGGACTTTCTTCTAAGGAAAAGTATTTTCGCATTCTCTCGTTCAACTCGTGATCGAAGGGTTTATTGCTGTCAGTGTCTTTGCTGGTGTTGTGGACAGACCACTTTCTCATTCTGAGGCCTCACTGTTAACAGCAGGGCTGTGACGTCCTCAGTGCGGATCGCGGTGTGAGAAGGACCAGTCGTCCTCTCCCCGCATTGCGTGTAATTGACTGCGATAATATTAATAATGTATTCGTATCCGTTTAACTAATATAAACCAAAGATAGTTTAAAATACAAATTCTGTTTGTGCCGTACATCGTCTCAAGTTTCATTTGTGCGGACACAACAGTTGGTAGCTTCGCCGCGATGAACGTTAAGGTACGTATTCCCCTGACTCGTTTCGGTAGTTGCGTTGTACGGTCCGTTAATAGCCCAACGTAAATAGCACAGCTATAGATTCGCCGGGATGTACTGAACGCGTATCCAGGGATTTGATTAGGCCTACGACAGCTATACCGATCAGCAGTTGTGGCAATGGACCATCGTAGGTGTGGAGCGGAAGATCCTGTAAATAGTTGAGTGTACTTATTGTGTTGCACTTTGTGAGGGCGACATTGTGTTGCATTTTTCTATTATATGGGGGAAGGCTTAGCTTGTTGACAGTGTAAACGGTCGCTATGGAATAGCACGGCTTATCCACCATTGCAGATATCTCCATGCTAACTCGTTGTGATGTAGTTTCCTTTCTGGTCACGTTTGTTCCAGCGGATCCGGGTTTTCCTTAAAACCGAGCCGTTCAGGGCGGTTTCCACCAGCGTGAGTGACGATCCTTCATCCAGAAACGCCAATTTTTTATGCTCACTGGGCCATTGTGTACTGAAACAGGCACGATCTGGAGGAATATGTCTATGGGTCTCTGCTTCATTCTATGAACACTACACTCAGCTACCGTTGTCAGAGGGTTGGGACCACGCGCAGGGTGTGGGTTATGTAGTAGTGTATGGTGTTGTTCACGACAACCTAAGACTTCGCATAAGGATCTCGATTTGCATGGTTTAGTGTCATAGTTTTCCAAGCAGTTGTAGCACAGTTTTAGTTTCCTCACAGTCAGCAGTCGGTCTTCTATTGGCAGGTGCTGGAGGCTTTTACAGGTTTTAACCCTTTTACGTTCGCCGTGTGATATTGTGGCCGGATAAGTACGTACGACCCAACGTAAAATATATTACAATAAATAACTAAATTTATTCCGCATTGAAGTGACACCACACCACACTCGTTGCTAGCTGGATCCCAACTGCCGCTCGCATCTCGATCGTGTAACGAGATAACGATCTTCTCGGATCGGAACGAATCTCTCGCTAAGGACACTCGTGCCCATCAACCGGCGAGAGAAACATCTCGTGGAGAGGGTGCGTGAGTGCCCTGCACGTACACACCCAACAAACCCGATGAGTTGGGTTTTGACAGTTCAAGCAAATGGGCATCCTGTTGAAATTACCTTCTCTGGCGTTAGTAGGGGTTTCTGAATCAGGAGTCGCCGGACTGGTGGCGATAGCTTCTGCTGAGTGCACAAAGATGTGTGATCGTTGTTGATTTCTCATCATTCGAGTCTTAGATGGAGTGTAGGTGATCACCTCACTTGCCTTTTCCACCAACTGTTCCAAGATTTTTTTCAAATTATTTGAGCTAGGGTTCTGCTTTGCGGTTTTTTTAGATATACGGCACATTTGTAGTTAACCCACTCAAGTCGTCTTGAAGCCAGTAATTTTTCAACTGGTTCTTCCAGCAGCTAATGGTTTGGCAAGTAATGTTTTCTATCTGGTGAACTCAGTTGATTATTACACAAGTGTTGTACCGCTAAGCCGAAAGTAATTAACTTATCCAATCGTTTCGGCTCTGGTCCTGGCACTTGGTGAATTTTCCCTAACATGTCCTTGGTTTCGAACGATAACTTGCCGAATAATCGTTGAAGCGTTTTTATGATTAACAGCAATGATTGAGGTGATTCAATCCAGCCTTTGACAACCTAGCACGTGGATTCCACTTAGCTATTGTAAAATTTTGGCCACTCCCTTGGTGTGTTTGAGAACGTCGGCAGTTTATTGGGTCACGTCTGCTTCGCTGCGATCTGGTCCACCGTTAGCTTCGTTGTGTTGCTACCTGGCGACGACTCTTGCATCTTTTTATCCCGCTGGTGCAGGGTAGAGTTGACATCCAGGAAAAAATCCGTTGCTTGTGCAGCCATTCTGCCGATTTGGCTCAACCACTAACTTCCGAAACAGAAGACACATTATCCCTATCTCCCGCCGAGCATTTGACGCGTGGCCAACTTGGTCATTTTCTTCATCATTTCACATTTCTTTATGTCTAGCAGCCATAATCTACTGCCCCTGGACGTTCGACCCGCTTTACGTATGGGTTTTACGTTGGTGAGGTGTGAAGCGATCCTTCTTCTGGTTCTAATGCGCCAGGTGGTACGGTGACCGGCTTCTCAATTGGATTTATTCAAGTTGCTGCTTTCCTAAGGCTTACTGCCGGATGCCATTTCCCCCTTCCCTTGTGCGCGGTTCATTTTAGAATCTTAGGGACCCTCCTTTGATCCACACTTCTCACAAAACGACCTTTCGTGTTTAACACTCCACGATACATTAGCGCAGTCGAAATGATTCCACTGCCTACACTGTTCACATGCCACCATGTTCGATGCACCATTTTCACGGTCACACGCAACACGATCGTACTTCTTCGCAGCTCTCGGCATTTTGCGTAAATCTCTCTGTTAGAGATAAAAAAATACACACATTTTTTTATCTCAAAAAGATTGTGCCGATTACGGAGCAGATATCACGATCAAGAAAATTTTAAAGTTTTGTTACTTAAGTAATGTCACTGACGACAATTTAGGCTTGAAAACAAAGCGTTGCAAGGTCAACAAATGCTGACTGGCTACATTATGCAACGCGCTGGTTTAACGACTTAATGGTAAACATAGGCTAAGAAGAATATGCTGATCGACGACGGTCAGCAGTTTTAGAGTATAAATTCAATTGTATAAATTAATGAATTGCTTATTTGCCAACATCCAATTAGTGCGTCTATTATTGTGCTTAAGTCGACGTATACTGTGCCTGTCTTAAGCCACTGCTCCGAAAGACATTTTCGTGTGCTTAAAAAATTGTTCGTTCTCTCTCGTGTTTGATTTTGAACTGCTTGCTGCTAATTGCTAAAAAACCCTTTGACCCTTCCGCTAAGGTTCGCGACCTTAGTATGCAGCGCTAGTTTACTCGATCTTATCTTAGCCTATTCTCCTTATCGTACGCTAGCGCCAATCTGCATTTGGTGGAGAAATCGCTCCAGTTAATCTGTCTGCTTCAATACGCTGACAGATGTTTATAATGTACCGTGTGCCAAAACGTGTCAACAACCGCCTTTCTTGACCAATGCGGTCCACAACTCATTTTCAACTGAGGGGTTGGTCTCTACTAGATTGCTTGTGGACGTAATCATATTTATTGGTTACCATATTTATCACATATGGCTCTCTTAAGCCCCTCTTTTGCGTCCTCTGGAGTTCTAGTCTTTCTTCCCCTCTAAGACATCGTCGGCGTACGCGGGGAGCCCGCTACTTGAAGCTTCTTAGAGAGCCTTTTTAGCTTGTTCCACGCGTATTTTGAGGCTGACAAGTTCACGCTCCATGTCGGTCAGAGCCAAAAAAATTTTTCGTCATTTTTTTGATAGGTTGATGTACATCATTCCTATCTTTCTTAATTCGATTGAGTTCTATAGCCGTAGTTAGTGCTTCTGGTCCTTCTTTTTCCCAATTCAGCATCTGGTGGATTCGATTCTGCATCTGGTGGTGGTAGAAACAACTTACGAGTGGAGTTTTCGATTTCGACACAATGTCAACCACTTGTAAAGCTCTATTTTCCCTGGTGGTGATCTAGCCGTCTTCGAGCTTCGACCGAAAATGGTGCCAATATCCTTAACCGCTGACCCCAAAGGTCGCGCATGACTAGCTTCACCTTCAGCCGTATTGGGGAGCCGAACGAAGATTGAAGAGAGGATGGCATCGATGGCACTATCGTAGGGCGAAATATTTCAATATGACTCAGTCATATTTGCAACAGTTAACACGAAGATTAACCGAAGAACCACCGAAAAGAAAGGGCATCGATCGTAGCGCCGATCGGGAACCAGCGAATGGGTAATTAAGGAACGGTGGCTCAAGAAGCTCCCTTTTTTCATGTGTATTAAAGTCCCGGAAGAAAGAGTATTTTAACCCTCCTTATTAATCAGAATAAAGTGTCACAAGAACTTGTGGAAGAAGTGCTCGTGGCAACATGAAGAATACAATTTTGTACCTTTTAAAATGGTTTTTAAATACGACAAAAAGGGAATTAGTTTTGCATTTGACATGTGATGTGTCCAATCAGTACAATTTTCTGGAAGAACAGTCAAATTTAGAAAATATCATGCATTCTGGGATTGGGATTGGGATAGGAATTCGTTTGTGATTCGATTGGGATTCTGATTGGGATTGTGATTCGATTAGGATTGGAATTCACATGGGATTGGGATTCGATGGGAATTGCGTGTAGATTGATATTCTGATTGGGATTGCGATAAGAATTCTGATTGCTAGCTCTACACTATGCTTGCAAAATTCCTCTAACCGATTGCAACACTCCAACACTATATGATTGCAACTTGCTTGCAACATTCCCCTACCGATTTGCAACATTACGCCAAGTCAGGGATCTCTAAAATTTTCAGTTCGCGGGCCGCATTGCTTTACAAATAACATTGTTGAGGGCCCTTTTGATGTTCAAATCTTAATTTGATTTGAAAATATTTACTGAATATATCAAATGTCAACAGCTTTATTTTATCAAATCCTAATTTTCGTCTTACAAAAATAAAAAAAAATGTTTTGATGGATTAAGAAACAAAATTAACTATTTATTTTAACCTGTACCAAGTCGTCACGGGCCGCATTACAGGCTATTATTGAGGGCCGCATGCGGCCGGCGGTCCGTAATTTGGAGACCCCTGCCCTAAGTGATTGAACTATTCCGTTATATGATTCGAAACCCTGTAAAAATGAACCGATTATTAATGTATGAAGTATAAATTACCTATTGATAGTTTTGCTTATATAATTAGAGTAACTCTTACCTTAATATTTTACACCTGTAAAACGTTTTCTTTCCGTCGCTCATTTTGAAGATTGTTGACGATGCTAGCAGACAGGCTTTGATTAATGGCGCATGCACATGTAACTTTCCAGACGATAACCATTAGTTGAATGTACATTGAAGCACACATGTGATCAAAAAACTTATCTGATCAAGTTTGCTACGATAAATCATTTTTCAAATGTAGAAGAATGCTGATGGTGATTGATGCTTTCCTTTGTTTTTTCCCTACTTTCATCAACCGGTGACGTCGAGCACCGCCGTGAATACAATTGAACACGCAGTAACCAAAGCAAGGAGCTTCATATCACACTAAGCACACGAAAAATGAGCTGCTATCGAGTGAGTGATTTTCATTTCGTCAACAGCGCTGAACTCATTCTCCAGCTTACAACGGCTCCATCTTACGGTCTACGCTACGGTCAACGGAAGAGGAGGGAAAGGAAGGACGGTAAAGGTACACGCACTAACGTGCACACATCAGCCTTGTCGGAAAACGTGAACACGGGAGATGGAGGACGGCAACAGGCTAGCGTAGAACCACTTCATTTACGCTCGCTCGTGCGTTCGTGCGTGGCTGTGTGTGTGTTTTTGCCATTTCGCGTTCTCCGACGGGATCACCAAGCGAATAACACCAGGAGGAGGGGGGAAAATACGTTCAACAGATTTTGAAGTGTGTCAGAACTCATTGCAATCAGAAATAAATCCAGCCCAGCCGACATTATCGCGCGACATTTTAAAATTTTGTATGAGAAAAAACGGGCTCAAAACGTTCTCAAATCGTGCTCATTAGCCCCAACCGACATTATCGCGCGATATTTTAAAATTTTGTATGAGAAAAAACGGGCTCAAAACGTTCTCAAATCGTGCTCATTAGCAGCACTAAAGAGCACGTCCCAACCAACATTGTCACGTTGCAAGCGGTTTTTTTTGTATAGAAAAAGTGTTCTCTATAGCGCGGTCAAATCGTTCTCGATAGCAGAACTATAGAGAAGGTTTTTGAAATCGTGCGACAGCGTGTATCATACATTTGGTTTATGTATGCTACATCCCTTCTCAATTTCTTTCATTCTCTTCATTCTCCCTACAAAGCTCTTTCTCTCATTTGTCGATTCCGTACATGCTTACGCTCTTTATTTTACCTTCTTACTCGCACATACAAATTTACATACTCACACAATTCACACTGCCGAAAACCGGTGCGGAATACACACAAACCCGTCTTGCCTGCCTTCTCTCCTCGTTCTTCCTTTCATCCAGCGTTGTCTTCGTCGAATGGTGTGCACGCGTTAAAAATTATTCCTGCTTGCCTCCCCCTCGCTGTTCCCAAGTGCTGCGCTAGCGTGCTGGATGATCGTCCCTACCTTCCTGCCGCCTCTCCTCTACCAGGCGCGTTCCTGCCTTCGCGAGCACGTTGGAGCGCGAGCACGTTGGGGGATCGTTCCTGCCTTCCTGCCGCTTCTCCTTCGTCCGGCGCTAACGCGTTGAATGATCGTTCCTGCCTCTCCTGTCCTTTTGTTTTTGGCACTGCTGGTGAAAGAGGGAAATATTATCTATTTTGAAAACCGCTGTTCCATTTAACGCGAAGCATGATACTTACCAACTAATTAATTATTTCTATCGTGGTCCGTGCTCACTTCCGTTTGTGCGTGTGTTAAGATTTGCTATAGAAAACGAAATTGATTTGATATCACCAATTATTAATACCATTCAGTTTGATACAGATTGATACAATCCTTTATTAAAAGCTGTACTTACCAAATAGTTTTTCCGTACTGGTTTCACGAGAGAAAAAAAACGGGCACGCATCGACGTAGCCTACCGCTTGCAAACTTGATTTCACACTACCACATTTTCATGTGAACGCGAAGCAGCGCCTTCCTCTGGTGGCTATACAGGTATTCCCCGATATACGCCATACTCGATATACGCAATTTCGCTATAAGCTTTTTTTCTAAATTTTAAAGTTTTTTGAGCAAATTGTACTAATTTGACACATCGAATATCAAATTCTAAATAAATTCCCTTTTGATCGAATATTAAAAGCCATTTCAAAAGGTGTACAATTGTAATCTTCAGTTGAATCAGATCAAATAACTAATTAAGTGGTAAATCCTACCACTTCAAGCAAAATTATACGAAAATTAGCTATAATTTGACTGAAAACTCGACATTTGCTAATATTCGAGATACGCTATTGCCTCCGGTCCGCATTAATAGCGTATATCGGGGAGTACCTGCAAGATGATACAAAGAGCGGACGAGAGAAGATCGCTTGCGTGAACGCTTGGTGTAGCAAGCGAAATTGGACAAGTCCCAGAAAAGCGAGACGCAAGAGTTTCTCTCTAACGATGGAAAGAGAAGAACCATATGAAACATGAGGATGGTTGGTGTGACACAGCCAAGTTGCGAGCAAAAACTGACCAACACCCAGAAGAGCAAGACAGAATGAAAATTTTTCTGAATGTTAGAATGAGAAAAATGATAGATACACATAAAAATCGCGCGATAATGCCGGTTGGGGTCTCTGCAACGGTGCGACAGCGTGTATCATACATCTAGTTTCTGTATACTACATTATTGTTCAATTTCTTTCATTCTCTCCATTCTCCCTACAAAGACTCTTACTCTCTTTTGTCCATTCTGCACATGCTTACGCTCTTTATTTTACCTTCTTACTCGCACATACATATTTACATACTCACACAATTCACACTGCCTAAAACCGGTGCGGGATACACACGTACCCGTCTTGCCTGCCTTCTCTCCTCGTTCTTCCTTTCCTTCAGCTTTGCCTTCATCGAATGGTGTGTACGCGTCCTGCTTGCTTCCCTCTTGCTGCTCCCACGTGCTGCACTAGCGAGCTGGATGTTCGTCTCTACCTTCCTGCCGCTTCTCCTCTACCAGGCGCTAGCACGTTGGAGGATCGGATCGTTCCTGCCTTCTTTACTCTCCTGTTCTGTTTTCGGCACTCCTAGGGATAGAAGGAAATATTAACTATTTTGCCAACAGCTGTTCAATTTAACGTCAAGCACAATACTTACCAACCAATTGAATATTGCTTCTGTTGTGGTCCGTGCTCACTTCCGTTCGTGCGTGTGTTACGATTTCTTTAAAAAAAACGAAATTGATTTTATATCACAATTATCAATACAATTCTGTTTGATAAAGATTGATATAACCCTTTATTAAAAACTGTACTTACCAAATAGTTTTTCCGTACTGGTTTCACGAGAGAAAAAACGGACACACACCGACGCGTCCTACCGCTTGCAAACTTGATTTCACACTACCACATTTTCATGTGAACGCGAAGCAGCGCCTTCCTCGTGTGGCTATACAGGTATTCCCCGATATACGCCATACTCGATATACACGATTTCGCTATACGCTTTTTTTCTAAATTTGACGGTTCTTTGAACAAGTAGTAATAATTTTAGAAATCGAATGTCAAATGCAAAATAAATTCCCTTTTGGTTGAATATTAAAAACCATTTCAAATGGTATAAAATTGAAAAATTCAGTTGAAATTAGATCAAATAACTAATTTAGTGGCTAAAACCTACCACTTCATGCAAAGTTATACGGATATTAGTTATAATTTGACTGAAAACCTCGAAATTCGACTTTCGCTATTGAATATTCGAGATACGCTATTGCCTCCGGTACGCATTGATAGCGTATTTCGGGGAGTACCTGTACAATGATACAAAGAGCGGGCGAGAGGAGAACGCTTGCGTGAACGATTGGTGTAGCAAGCGAATTTGGACAAGTCCCAGAAAAGCGAGACGCAAGAGTTTCTCTCCAACGATGGAAAGGGATGAGCTAAATGAAACATGCGAATCGTTGATGCGACACAGCCAAGTCGCAAGCAAATACAGACCAACACCCAGAAGAGCGAGGCAGAATGAAAAATTTTGTGAATGTTAGAATGAGAAAAATGATAGATACACATAAAAATCGCGCGATAATGCTGGTTGGGCGTGTATCATACATGTGGTTTCTGTGTGCTACATTATTGTTCAATTTCTTTCATTCTCTCCTCTCTCCCAAAACAAACACAGACTCTCTTTCATTTTCCCATTCCACACATTCGCTCTTTATTTTACCTCTTTACCTCTACTCACACATATACTTTTCAATACTCACATTTCACACTGCCGAAAACCCGTTGCGGGATACACACGTACCCGTCTTGCCTGCCTTCTCTCCTTGTTCTTCCTTTCATCCAGCGTTGTCTTCGTCGAATGGTGTGCACGCGTTAAAAATTATTCCTGCTTGCCTCCCCCTCGCTGTTCCCAAGTGCTGCGCTAGCGTGCTGGATGATCGTCCCTACCTTCCTGCCGCCTCTCCTCTACCAGGCGCGTTCCTGCCTTCGCGAGCACGTTGGAGCGCGAGCACGTTGGGGGATCGTTCCTGCCTTCCTGCCGCTTCTCCTTCGTCCGGCGCTAACGCGTTGAATGATCGTTCCTGCCTCTCCTGTCCTTTTGTTTTTGGCACTGCTGGTGAAAGAGGGAAATATTATCTATTTTGAAAACCGCTGTTCCATTTAACGCGAAGCATGATACTTACCAACTAATTAATTATTTCTATCGTGGTCCGTGCTCACTTCCGTTTGTGCGTGTGTTAAGATTTGCTATAGAAAACGAAATTGATTTGATATCACCAATTATTAATACCATTCAGTTTGATACAGATTGATACAATCCTTTATTAAAAGCTGTACTTACCAAATAGTTTTTCCGTACTGGTTTCACGAGAGAAAAAAAACGGGCACGCATCGACGTAGCCTACCGCTTGCAAACTTGATTTCACACTACCACATTTTCATGTGAACGCGAAGCAGCGCCTTCCTCTGGTGGCTATACAGGTATTCCCCGATATACGCCATACTCGATATACGCAATTTCGCTATAAGCTTTTTTTCTAAATTTTAAAGTTTTTTGAGCAAATTGTACTAATTTGACACATCGAATATCAAATTCTAAATAAATTCCCTTTTGATCGAATATTAAAAGCCATTTCAAAAGGTGTACAATTGTAATCTTCAGTTGAATCAGATCAAATAACTAATTAAGTGGTAAATCCTACCACTTCAAGCAAAATTATACGAAAATTAGCTATAATTTGACTGAAAACTCGACATTTGCTAATATTCGAGATACGCTATTGCCTCCGGTCCGCATTAATAGCGTATATCGGGGAGTACCTGCAAGATGATACAAAGAGCGGACGAGAGAAGATCGCTTGCGTGAACGCTTGGTGTAGCAAGCGAAATTGGACAAGTCCCAGAAAAGCGAGACGCAAGAGTTTCTCTCTAACGATGGAAAGAGAAGAACCATATGAAACATGAGGATGGTTGGTGTGACACAGCCAAGTTGCGAGCAAAAACTGACCAACACCCAGAAGAGCAAGACAGAATGAAAATTTTTCTGAATGTTAGAATGAGAAAAATGATAGATACACATAAAAATCGCGCGATAATGCCGGTTGGGGTCTCTGCAACGGTGCGACAGCGTGTATCATACATCTAGTTTCTGTATACTACATTATTGTTCAATTTCTTTCATTCTCTCCATTCTCCCTACAAAGACTCTTACTCTCTTTTGTCCATTCTGCACATGCTTACGCTCTTTATTTTACCTTCTTACTCGCACATACATATTTACATACTCACACAATTCACACTGCCTAAAACCGGTGCGGGATACACACGTACCCGTCTTGCCTGCCTTCTCTCCTCGTTCTTCCTTTCCTTCAGCTTTGCCTTCATCGAATGGTGTGTACGCGTCCTGCTTGCTTCCCTCTTGCTGCTCCCACGTGCTGCACTAGCGAGCTGGATGTTCGTCTCTACCTTCCTGCCGCTTCTCCTCTACCAGGCGCTAGCACGTTGGAGGATCGGATCGTTCCTGCCTTCTTTACTCTCCTGTTCTGTTTTCGGCACTCCTAGGGATAGAAGGAAATATTAACTATTTTGCCAACAGCTGTTCAATTTAACGTCAAGCACAATACTTACCAACCAATTGAATATTGCTTCTGTTGTGGTCCGTGCTCACTTCCGTTCGTGCGTGTGTTACGATTTCTTTAAAAAAAACGAAATTGATTTTATATCACAATTATCAATACAATTCTGTTTGATAAAGATTGATATAACCCTTTATTAAAAACTGTACTTACCAAATAGTTTTTCCGTACTGGTTTCACGAGAGAAAAAACGGACACACACCGACGCGTCCTACCGCTTGCAAACTTGATTTCACACTACCACATTTTCATGTGAACGCGAAGCAGCGCCTTCCTCGTGTGGCTATACAGGTATTCCCCGATATACGCCATACTCGATATACACGATTTCGCTATACGCTTTTTTTCTAAATTTGACGGTTCTTTGAACAAGTAGTAATAATTTTAGAAATCGAATGTCAAATGCAAAATAAATTCCCTTTTGGTTGAATATTAAAAACCATTTCAAATGGTATAAAATTGAAAAATTCAGTTGAAATTAGATCAAATAACTAATTTAGTGGCTAAAACCTACCACTTCATGCAAAGTTATACGGATATTAGTTATAATTTGACTGAAAACCTCGAAATTCGACTTTCGCTATTGAATATTCGAGATACGCTATTGCCTCCGGTACGCATTGATAGCGTATTTCGGGGAGTACCTGTACAATGATACAAAGAGCGGGCGAGAGGAGAACGCTTGCGTGAACGATTGGTGTAGCAAGCGAATTTGGACAAGTCCCAGAAAAGCGAGACGCAAGAGTTTCTCTCCAACGATGGAAAGGGATGAGCTAAATGAAACATGCGAATCGTTGATGCGACACAGCCAAGTCGCAAGCAAATACAGACCAACACCCAGAAGAGCGAGGCAGAATGAAAAATTTTGTGAATGTTAGAATGAGAAACATGATAGATACACATAAAAATCGCGCGATAATGCTGGTTGGGGTTGGAGCTTCAAAAGGATTATTTTAATGGGCGCCCCGATAAAGCCCGATGATACCCAAATCGCATAGATTTCTGTCATGAACAAGGAAATTTAAATTATTCATGACAAATTGTATCGACGTTTTCATAGTCTGACGAATTTTTACGAAAGATATGTAAAAACTTAAAGTAGTGGTATTAAATTGAGCTCTAAATCGTAAGTAAAATATTATATTTTAATGTTTGTTTGTAAATTCAGATCCTTGAGACTGCTGCTGTTTTGAAAATAAGTATAGAAACACAAATTTTGTCTGACTTCAGAACAGCAACAGGGAAGTTGTACCCTGAGTGTGGTGGTGTGTGTATGCGGTGAACGTTGACACGACAAGCGTGCTTTAGGATTCCACACGTGTAAAAATCACTTCCTGCACTCGACCGCTGTTGATCATGGTTGACATCGTTCCACTGTACCCGTCATTTGCACCAACACAACCTCTGGTTTTGTTGTCTGGAATGAAATGGAAGAACAATGATATTAATTAGGAAGGGAGATATTGGTTGATAATGTTAATCACTTTTACTTACTTTAAATTAAACAAAACGTCATTTTTCACGGGATTTATCTGCTAACTACCAAGCACTGAAACACCACACAAGCACCAACCTCACTGGACTGAATGTTTAGCCTACTTCACTTCACAGCATTAATTTGTGTATCCGATTCTACCAAGTCAACCGTGCTATACTGCGTGTGTGTATATTTGCACCACCGGACACAGAACACAAATCTCACCGCACAGCAGAGCGTGTGTCGCGAAGTGTGTATTTGCGCCACTCCCTTCTGACAGAAATCGCGCGACATGTAGGCTTAAACTCGTAGCTTAAACAAAGCTTATTGGCATTCAAAAGTTTAAGCCACGCTGAGTGCCCGCTCACGAGAGGCTTGATCGTTTAAGCTACCCCCCTGTGCAAAGCGACGGAAGATATCATTCCCTTTCGCGCATTTTCTCAGGCCTTCTTTTTCCCTCCTACGGCAAATTTGTCGAGCAGCGTTTCGAGCTATCCGTCCCTGGCTCCGCTTCCTACCCCTCGCCTGAGCACGCTGCTGAAGGTTTCGATGTGTTGGTGCGTCAGACGGCCAATCGCTGTCAGCCGTCGTCCGTGCTTTTTCCCTCCATATCGCTATCTCTTTCACGCGTGTGGTCAATGCTCGCGAGCTGTTGTGGCGCTCAAAAAAAACCGTTAACAAACATTGCGGCGATGAAGTTGCATTTTCACAAATCAAACCAAAAAAGCGCAATGAGTTCAATCGCTGCAATGTACAAATGACTAAGGAATCGCTAGTTCACGTTGGAGGGTTTGCAGTGCAACGCCCAGAACCCTAATTCCAAGTAGCGCACGCAAGACAGGTGGCCATGGCCGTGCATACGAAAGCTTAAACCAAATTACATAAAGCTTAAGTTTATGTGACACTATGATTTTCCTTTTATATGTTGTAGATTGCACAGATATGCTGAGTCGTATGCGCATGGGTGTGAGTGTGCGTGTGTGTGCACAACTGTCGCCGAATGTGTTTTCTTCCGGAATGTTATGATCCATCGGTCAAAGAAAGGAAGGTGTTCATGACGGTATTTTTTTATTGTCGAGCTGCATCCTTCCCCCTGCCTGCAGCGTATGCATCGGGCAGGATACAGTGTGGCAGTATGCAAGTTGCCCGCTGGATAGGAGCGGGCCCGCGGCACCGCCATCATTCCGCACATCTTAAAAGCATGCCCGTCGTGGGTTCTAACCGCGTATGAACCGTCCGCCGTAGCAAGGCTACGTGGTACTCAAGTCCTGAAAAGGCCGGCATGATCGCGTAGGCCATTACGCCAATAATAATAATAAGAAGAAGCGGAATAACATAGCATAACAGCCCACACCCGAAGAAGAGATTGGCTTATCTTTGTTGCTGCCGTGTTACCGCTGTGACGCGACAAATGCACGGAATGCGATCGACCAAAACATTAACCTACCGAGCCGAACCCATTCTAAGGCGGTGCCGGTCGCTCGGCGTCATGATACCGACTCAGAGCCAACAAGCCGCCGGATTCTGGACGGACAGGTGCAGCACCATACGCGCACCGTAATAAACAAATCCAGAATCCTCTTTTGTATGGATTCAATTCAAAATGTTGTTTCCACTTGCATCCGCTAGCTGAATTGGAAAGAAATGTGCTACATATCAGACGCACGTTTGCTTCGATCGTTTGTCTTTTTAATACCCCCAACAGCAGAACCGGTCGCAAAGATGGTGGTGCCAATTAAATGGTTGTATTGTCTCGAAGGTAGCGGTAATCGATCGGGCGGCGTGCAGTGCGTTTTCTAAGAATGCATGGAGTGTGTAGACGCAGCCGGTGACAATGCACGCATTAGAATCAAACAGTTTTGGAGTTCCAGCACGCACACACACACACGCGCACGCACGAACGCATGCACGCATGCACGAATGCACGTACGCGCGCACGCGAGCACGCACCCACGAAAGCGCGCAGGCGAGCACACACCCCCCCCCCCCCCCCCCTAAACCCCCCCCCCTCCCGCATGATCGATTACGGCTACCTTATCGGAAGAAAGGCTGGTTCCTCACTCAAAGCACCGGGAGGGGAGGGGGATCGCGGCATGATAGAGTGGACGATCACTTTCCCCGCGCTGTGTGTGTGTGTGTGTGTGTGTGTCGTGGCCAGAAAACTCGAGACAAATTCCGGCACATTGAAAAAAAATATTTTTTATTGCCACTATACACCGTGCTACATGATGCTTAGAAGGTCGTTGAAGCATCAAACATGTTCAAATTAAAAAAATATTAGATTAGTGTTTGACGTTCTCCTACGCTTGTTTTGAATTGGCTTCTTCACCCTCGATTGGCTCGGGCATTAAATGGCCTCATCAGCAGCGGCACGAAATAAAATAAACCATCAATACACTGATAACACTTTAAATCCCAATCCAGCTTCTCCCACAGCGTCTCAAGGTCACACACAAATTAATAAATGCTAACACCCACCAATAACAATACACAACCGCAATGCACATACATGAATCAACGCATACACACAATCAGCTGACGGCGAAAGGCACGGGCTGAAGCGCAAGTATAAGGCAAGGCATGGAGGGGAAGGGAGTTAGAGGAAGAGGAGGAGGAAGGGCGCCAATATTTTTGAATTTTTCGGCCGTTTTTTTGCTCCACCGTCTGAAATAGTTAGTCCATTCCTTCAACAGATGGCGCTCGTTCCGCACCTAAAAACTGCAAGAAATACGCCGGCTATCGTAGTTTTGGCTGAAGTCTAGCGTATTTTTTTGCGTATTTTTTGACGCAAAACTACGCAAAAAACTACGCAGAAAACTGCTCGAATTTGCGCAGCGGGACCGCTATCCCGCTGCGCAAATTCGAGCAGTTTTCTGCGTAGTTTTTTGCGTAGTTTTGCGTCAAAAAATACGCAAAAAAATACGCTAGACTTCAGCCAAAACTACGATAGCCGGCGTATTTCTTGCAGTTTTTAGGTGCGGAACGAGCGCCATCTGTTGAAGGAATGGACTAACTATTTCAGACGGTGGAGCAAAAAAACGGCCGAAAAATTCAAAAATATTGGCGCCCTTCCTCCTCCTCTTCCTCTAACTCCCTTCCCCTCCCTGCCTTGCCTTATACTTGCGCTTCAGCCCGTGCCTTTCGCCGTCAGCTGATTGTGTGTATGCGTTGATTCATGTATGTGCATTGCGGTTGTGTATTGTTATTGGTGGGTGTTAGCATTTATTAATTTGTGTGTGACCTTGAGACGCTGTGGGAGAAGCTGGATTGGGATTTAAAGTGTTATCAGTGTATTGATGGTTTATTTTATTTCGTGCCGCTGCTGATGAGGCCATTTAATGCCCGAGCCAATCGAGGGTGAAGAAGCCAATTCAAAACAAGCGTAGGAGAACGTCTAACACTAATCTAATATTTTTTTAATTTGAACATGTTTGATGCTTCAACGACCTTCTAAGCATCATGTAGCACGGTGTATAGTGGCAATAAAAAATATTTTTTTTCAATGTGCCGGAATTTGTCTCGAGTTTTCTGGCCACGACACACACACACGGACACACACACAGCGCGGGGAAAGTGATCGTCCACTCTATCATGCCGCGATCCCCCTCCCCTCCCGGTGCTTTGAGTGAGGAACCAGCCTTTCTTCCGATAAGGTAGCCGTAATCGATCATGCGGGAGGGGGGGGGGGTGTTGCGGGGGGGGGGGGGGTGTGTGCTCGCCTGCGCGCTTTCGTGGGTGCGTGCTCGCGTGCGCGCGTACGTGCATTCGTGCGTTCGTGCGTGCGCGTGTGTGTGTGCGTGCTGGAACTCCAAAACTGTTTGATTCTAATGCGTGCATTGTCACCGGCTGCGTCTACACACTCCATGCATTCTTAGAAAACGCACTGCACGCCGCCCGATCGATTACCGCTACCTTCGAGACAATACAACCATTTAATTGGCACCACCATCTTTGCGACCGGTTCTGCTGTTGGGGGTATTAAAAAGACAAACGATCGAAGCAAACGTGCGTCTGATATGTAGCACATTTCTTTCCAATTCAGCTAGCGGATGCAAGTGGAAACAACATTTTGAATTGAATCCATACAAAAGAGGATTCTGGATTTGTTTATTACGGTGCGCGTATGGTGCTGCACCTGTCCGTCCAGAATCCGGCGGCTTGTTGGCTCTGAGTCGGTATCATGACGCCGAGCGACCGGCACCGCCTTAGAATGGGTTCGGCTCGGTAGGTTAATGTTTTGGTCGATCGCATTCCGTGCATTTGTCGCGTCACAGCGGTAACACGGCAGCAACAAAGATAAGCCAATCTCTTCTTCGGGTGTGGGCTGTTATGCTATGTTATTCCGCTTCTTCTTATTATTATTATTGGCGTAATGGCCTACGCGATCATGCCGGCCTTTTCAGGACTTGAGTACCACGTAGCCTTGCTACGGCGGACGGTTCATACGCGGTTAGAACCCACGACGGGCATGCTTTTAAGATGTGCGGAATGATGGCGGTGCCGCGGGCCCGCTCCTATCCAGCGGGCAACTTGCATACTGCCACACTGTATCCTGCCCGATGCATACGCTGCAGGCAGGGGGAAGGATGCAGCTCGACAATAAAAAAATACCGTCATGAACACCTTCCTTTCTTTGACCGATGGATCATAACATTCCGGAAGAAAACACATTCGGCGACAGTTGTGCACACACACGCACACTCACACCCATGCGCATACGACTCAGCATATCTGTGCAATCTACAACATATAAAAGGAAAATCATAGTGTCACATAAACTTAAGCTTTATGTAATTTGGTTTAAGCTTTCGTATGCACGGCCATGGCCACCTGTCTTGCGTGCGCTACTTGGAATTAGGGTTCTGGGCGTTGCACTGCAAACCCTCCAACGTGAACTAGCGATTCCTTAGTCATTTGTACATTGCAGCGATTGAACTCATTGCGCTTTTTTGGTTTGATTTGTGAAAATGCAACTTCATCGCCGCAATGTTTGTTAATGGTTTTTTTTGAGCGCCACAACAGCTCGCGAGCATTGACCACACGCGTGAAAGAGATAGCGCTATGGAGGGAAAAAGCACGGACGACGGCTGACAGCGATTGGCCGTCTGACGCACCAACACATCGAAACCTTCAGCAGCGTGCTCAGGCGAGGGGTAGGAAGCGGAGCCAGGGACGGATAGCTCGAAACGCTGCTCGACAAATTTGCCGTAGGAGGGAAAAAGAAGGCCTGAGAAAATGCGCGAAAGGGAATGATTTCTTCCGTCGCTTTGCACAGGGGGTTGTACCTGTATCCGCTCTGTTCGCTATGTATTTATGTGTGTATTGTGCACAGCTGTCAGTTGCAAATCGGCTCTGGTCAAGCACAGACGTACTTCCAGATAGCTCCGAATAACAAAACTAATACGTACAAACACACAAAATCACAAAGTATACGAAGGTACGCACATACTCTTCTCTCGCAATGGGAGGAAGAGGTAGAAGGGGCAGAAAGCCCAAAGCACCACCAAGACAACTACACATAGACAAAACCGATACGCGCAGTCGTTCGGATCTGTCCGAAAACAGTTTCGCTCTGCTTAGCGACAACGAAGAAGAGCCACCTAATCAGCAGAGTAAGAGATCTCAGCCAGTGACCAACACTAATACGTCAAATACACCAAGCAGTGATACCGGTAAACTACCACCAATAGTGGTTAAAAGTTCATCAGTGGGTTTTGTACACAAAGCCGTAATAGCAGCAGGAGTAGTACGTTACAACACGAAAGCAACGTATAACGGCACGATCGTTCAGGTCACCAATACAAGTGATTTTAGATCAGTAGTAAATCACTTCAAAAAAACAAATATCCCTTTTCACACATACCAACTGGAAGAGGACAAAACGACCAAAATCGTTCTTTATGGTTTACATGAACTACCAGATGAAGAAGTAGAAAACCTGTTAAAAGAGGAAAACCTAGTTCCAAAAAGTGTAAAAAAGCTTGCACTAAGACAAAAACGCTATGACGAACACGCAGTATACCTAATCCACTTTAGTGTGGGTAGCGTGTCTATGCAACTGCTACGAACTATCACCGCTCTAGACCACTGTGTGGTAAAGTGGGGATATTATTCTAAAAAAGCCGGACCCATGCAATGCAAAAGGTGTCAACTATACGGTCACGGAGCAATGAACTGCAACCGCGTAGAAAGATGTAATAAATGTGCCGATGAACACGCATCATCGGTATGTCCTCTTACCGCGGGGACATCGTCGAGTGATGGTAAAGTACCAGAACATAAACTGAAATGTGCCAATTGCGAAGGAAACCACACAGCGGGATATATGGACTGCCCAAAACGTCCCGTCGTAGCAAAACGCATTACAAACACTACGAAAGGCTATCGACCGAACTTAGGTGACTTTCCTACACTTCCTCAACCTAAACCGATACCGGGTTGGAAAGTAAATTCACGAGTAGACAAACCTACACAACACACATCTAATTCGATACCAACGCGTATAGGTCAGGGTGAAAGATTTAAGGCTCATGAGGAGCTGTTTAGCGCAGAACAAATAATTCCCATTGTTCAGGAAGTATTCATAAAGCTGGAGCAATGCAGAAGCAAACAAGACCAGATAACAGCAATCTTCCAAGTGGTTGCCAAGTTTTGTTTTCCGTGATGGATATCCAAGGTAATGTACGAGTTTCATACTGGAATGCCAACGGCATTGCCAATAAAAAAACAGAGGTGTCCCAATTTTTAAATGAAAACAACATCAGCATCATGATGTTGGTGGAAACGTTCCTAAAACCGGTGCACGTGTTTAACATGCCAGGATACAATAGCTATAGACTAGATAGATTATCGGGCCCCAAAGGAGGAGTGATGGTTCTTGTAAGTAAAAAAATTAAACACCAGTTGATAAAACACTTAAACCTTTCAATAATTGAATCAATAGGAGTTAAAATTTTCACGGAGCAAAATAGTTTAACATTTATCACTGCATATCATCCCGGCTCGAATATTAATATGCAGGCATTCAAAAATGACATTATAAAACTAACGTCAAGAAAAGATAATTTTTTCATCTGTGGTGATCTTAATGCTCGCCACAAAATGTGGAATTGTGCTTCTCGTAATCAAGCAGGAAAAATCCTTTTTGAGGAATCACAAAGAGGTCAATTTTCTATTTATTACCCAAATAAACCAACTTACGTCCCTAGAGATCCCTCTAGAAAGCCATCAATACTTGACCTAGCTTTAACTAATAACCTTAACCTTTTTTCTCAGTTAAAAACAATCACAGCGCTAACTTCTGATCATTTACCGATTTCCTTTACAATTTACAATTCTAGAGCAAATATAATCCCTGAGTATAAAATCCCTGACTATAGCAAAGCAGATTGGAACAATTTTAAATCCCTTGTTAATCAATCTATTGACTTAACCTCAACGCATTTATGTAATATTCATAATGTGTCTCAAATCGATGAAATGATTAAAAAATTTACTTCAAACATAACCAGAGCACATGACAGAGCCATACCAACAGTGATTCCAGGTAAATTTAACATTATACTACCTGATCGTATAAAAACCTTGATAAAACTTAGAAACAAATTTAGAAAAAAATGGCAAAGACACAGATTAGATCCTTCATACCAAAACAATTATTATTTTCTTAAACGGAAAATTGAATACTTAATAACCCTGGAACGGAATAAGGCATGGGCTAATACCCTAGAAAGTATAAATCCCCGTCATAATAACACGAATCGCTTCTGGAAGCTCGTAGGCACTATAAAAAACCAACAAAGAAATATTCCTATACTCAAAAATCACAACCACTATTTACTTACGACTAAAGAAAAATGTGAAGCTCTTAAAAATCATTTTCAAAATGCGCATAATATAACACATCATAATGTTAGTCCCATTGAAAGTAGGATAGTTAACAAAAATGAAAAATATTTGACTTCCAATATGAGAAAACAACCACATTCATCTGAACTTATTAAACCAAGCGAGCTTACGAGATTAATTAAAAACTTAATAAATAAAAAATCAACTGGTTGTGATAGAGTCAACAACAAAACCATTAAGCATCTCCCGAGAAAAGCCATAGTCTATCTAGTTCTTATTTTTAACGCATGTCTACAACTAGGATATTTTCCTTCTGAATGGAAAATTGCTAAAATAATTGCTATTCCTAAACCTGGTAAAGACCATACGAATCCTGAAAGCTACAGACCAATCAGTCTTCTAAGTTGTTTGGGAAAACTTTTGGAAAAACTGATTGCTATCAGAATTCGCAAACATATCGATAACAATAATATTATACCTGAATCTCAATTTGGGTTTCAGCCTGCTAGATGTACAACACATCAGATCCATCGATTAAAAAATAGCATTGTTGAAAATAGGGAATTAAAAAAATCTACTGGTTTAGTGCTTTTAGACAATGAAAAGGCTTTTGATTCGATATGGCACCAGGGACTACTTTTCAAACTTAATAAGTTTAATTTTCCTCCTTACATAACAAACATAGTAAGATCATTTTTGAATAACCGGAAAAACTCTGTACACATTGGAAAATCCAAATCGAAACCATACCATAATGTAGCTGGTGTACCACAAGGAAGCGTGCTGTCTCCTCTGTTATTCAATATTTACATAGCAGATATACCAAACACAAGATATTGTTCTAATTTCCTTTATGCTGATGATTTCGCTATCTCGTCCTCAGCGAAAAATCCTAAAACAATCATTAGACGCTTAAACATCGCACTAGAGGCGTATGCTAAATATTGTATAAACTGGAAGCTCAAAACCAATAGTACCAAGTCAGAAGCAATCTTTTTCACAAGGAATACGTGTATGAGAAGACTTCCCCAAAGAGATCTAGTGATGAGACAAGAAAACATACCATGGAAAAGGGGTATAAAATACCTTGGTATGCACTTTGAACAGCGTGTTACATTCAAAACACAAACTGAGAATACCCTTATAAAATTAGACAAAATGATTAAAACTATGTATCCCTTCTTAAACCGGAAATCGAAATTGAATTTAAAAAACAAATTACTTATTTATAAGGCATTTTTTCAGCCAGTAATGACATACGCTGCACCAGCCTGGAAAGGAATTGCTCAGTCTCATTATAAAAAGTTACAAATTAAGCAAAACAAAATCCTTAAAATGATTATTAATGTCCATCCATGGTTTAACACAAGAGAGCTTCATAGGATTACAAATATGGCTACAATTAAAGAATACATTGAAAGAATCTATAGAAAATATCACGATAGTTGTGAATCGAGCGAAATTCCCATATTAAATCAATTGGTAGCTTAGCATATAATTTAGCTAAATTTTAGGCTTAGTTATAGGTTATGGTCTTATTTGTAATATTTAATGTAAAGTTAGTTAGTGTAGTTTGTATAGCTAGGTTATTTAGTTTAGTTAGCATAGTTAGATAGGATAGTTTCTAAAACAAAATTTGTGGGTTTTTTTTGTAAATTTTTCCCACGCTACTACTCAACATCAGAACAAAATCGAAAAATCCAGCAATTGCTACACAGAAAACATTAATGAGGAAAGCTAAAGAGTCGAACCCATTATCGCAAGGAAAATTTGTAAAACATAATTACATTTAATGCTTCAAATTCAAATAAACTACTACTACTACTACTACTACTGTGCACAGCTGTTCTTGGTGCGTTGTGGCTTTTAATCTGAGGGCGGATCTTCGTTTCTCTCGCACGTTTTTTTTCGCTGCGTTTCTTTGCTGTGATTGAAGAGAATATTGGAGGAAGAGCGTAATTATTTAGGTTTTCATACTTTACCGGCGTTGTGTTGGATCCATCGTCAATGTTTTCGGCTATCTTGGTTGCACGTACCTGCCTACGCTATGAGTGAACAAAATACTATTCAATGCGTTCTTGTTTCTTGCCATCAATCTCTACGCAAAATAAGTGGCCGAGCGAGTCTTGGAGATCGAAATGATTCTTTGAGTTCGCTAGAAGGTCTCGAGAAGAAAAACCCTAGCGCGCTCGCATGTCAATTTGTCTTTGTTTTCTTCTCCATCTGAGAATCATAAATGTGGCCATTACGGGCCAGCTACTAGCGATGGATAAATTTGAAAAAAGCACCGGAATCGCTGCCGAATTACTCCACAATAATCGCAAGTTGTGAAAGGTAGATGCAATCTCGGTAATGTTTGGTGTCATCTTTTGTAGCCGACCAGGACTGGCCGGTTGCGTTAGTCGGTAACTTGAGCCGTCGTATTCGTTGGATCCATCCGAAGCCGATTCCAAACAGCTCGTGACGGCTGCGGATGGCTTCGGACGGTTCCAGGGGAATGCGTCGATGGGCAAAGGTAGTCATTCAAACTTCTCGATTTTACGTACAAACGGCCGTTCATACAAACGGTACCGTTGCGCAAAAAATTTTTTGATTGATTCAAATGATCATCAGCGAAGACCTACCGGCTTTTTAATAAGAGCGGCATGTATGAAAATTGAGCAAGCTATAGCAAGCGCAAATATTCTTGCTCTTCGTATGTGTGGCTCTTCTCTTATTCCCTTAGCTACACTTCCTCCATGTGTTGTCACGCTCCTTGTTTTATATCACTCTTTCTCTTTCTTTGTCACCGCTCATTATAGCATCCTCGCTCTCCGTATGTGTTGCTGTTTGCTTCCTACATAGTTTCTTCTATTTCTTCCTCATCCTTCGTTACTCCTCGCCATGGCATTCTCGCTCTCCTTATGTTTTGCTCCTCGCTTCCCCCTTTATTTCATTCCCCTCTCTCTGAATTAACAGAGCCTCTCGCTCGTCGCAACCTGTTTCTCGCTACCTCACACCCCGTTTGCCATAGAAATAATTCCCCATTGTTATATGGGCATAACATAAGGTTGGATAAAAGAGAAAGATAAGCAGAAAAGGATTTATTTTGTTGGTTTTTCATTTCTTAGCTTGAACGATAAAAATTAGATACCTGTTATAAACCTAAATTTATGTGTTTTGATTATTTATTAAAAAAAACAGGTAAATTTATATTTTCAAAAAAATAATATTTTAGCTAAATCGAGTGATAAAACATCTCAAATAACTCAAACAGCGATAAAACATCCTTTTTTGCGAGCTGTTAAACATGGTTTCATATTATATAGTTTTCCACTGTTATATCAACTGGGGTGGAGCAGTAGATATGGCTACCCGACTGAAATTGTTTTTTTTTTATATGAAGTTTTCAACTGCATATCCCACTGCTCGACTTTTTAACCACGTTGCTATGGCGGCAAACACCATTCCACTCCACTGCCAAACCGATCGGTTAGCGGAGATTCTGATTGAGAAAACTCAATTGGATAACATTGGAATTTTGCTAACCGATCGACTAAATTATCCACTCCGTTATCGACTTTCGTTCCCGATCAGGCCCAATGATTGAATAAAAGCATTCAACTGTAATATAATACATTTCGTGTTATTTATTAACAATTTGGCCGACAAAAATAAAAATAAAATAGAGGAAGGAATAGGATCTGTCAAAACTGCTCGAATGGGTAAATTAACGACTGCTAATTTACCATTAAATTACTTTTAAATTACCGGTAATTTAGCGGTAAGATAGGGGTAAATTAAGTCCGATTTGTCTGACTGGGAGGCAAGGATAATGTATTTAGAAGGTTGATTTTTACCCCTTTTGCTGGGCGACATTGTGGGGGACATCTGTCACTCTCTGCATACAAATTTCATTACCCCGCACCAGCCCTCCCCGATTTTTATACCGGAGCCCCCGGAAGAGATGTGTCAAGTCGAGAAATGTCATTTTGCTCTGAACAACTTCACTTTTCCGCTGCGCAAAATCGAGCAGTTTTCGAGCTCGGTTTTTGGATCGGATTTTGATCAAATTATACTCAAATTTGGATGTCAAACTTCAGCCCTTTTGACACTGGCTGTGCACTTTTTCGAGCTCATGGCTGCGTGCCGAGCGAGAGGGCAAAGTATATATCTATCTCTTTCTGGCAATTCGAATGCGCGGGAATGCATCTGTATAGGTAGATCCAAATTTGCAAATGTATTGAAAAATATATAATGGCCAAAAAATATATTTACACACAGTTGTGTGCATCGTACGCATTTGTTTTTTACCGTTGCCCTCATATTTCTCTTCACCCACACCACCGATTCCTTTATTTGGCGCCAACACTGTACACACCATCCTTGCATCTCCTCATTCTGTCTGTGTGCCTCCATCGAATCACATGTAGTTTCCTCCGCGGAGTGATTTGTTAAATTCGTGTTAGTAAGGCGTGTTTTAGTTGTGGTAAGTATTTATTTATCATTATTTTTAGCTTATATGCCGCTGGACGATTGATTGCTGGTATTGAACTACTGTCCGTGAAGTATGTTCCATGCCGGTTCCGATGTAACCAATTGACCGCGGTAATCATGGATGCGCATAAACCTTACTTAACTTTTGCGTTGTTGCATTGTTTCAAAAAAATGTTTCCGGTACGAAAGGAATCTAGTGACGACGATGTCCCTATTCCAACAGGCGTGTATCGTCTGTCCGACGCGGGTATGAAGAAAATTTCTAATATATCATATCCGGGGGCGGTATCCGAAATCACCACCAGCGGCATTGCCACAACCACAACCGTGGCAAGAACAATCACCACTGTCGCCACAGCGGCTACATGTGGAACGTCAACATGGGCTACCAGCACCATGGTAGCAAGCAGTGTCCAACGCGCTACCGCCCTTCGACCAGCTGTGCCATTTCACCTGGAACATTCAAACGGTCCTCCGAGAAAAATAATGGGACTACGTGGTCCTCATATCAACACCAACCATACAACCGATATCCGGGACGCAGTATCGGTTAGCGAGCTGACCACAGTTGTCCCCTCAACTTTCCCGGCCTCTCCAGCCATCTTAACAACTAGGTCGTCGTTTGCACCTGTTCGGCGAGGTGCCACCTTTGCATCAGCGGTGCAGCGGAGTGCCACCGTTGCATCGGCAATGAAGCGCAGTGCTACCACTACATCGGCGGTGCAGCGAAGTGCCACTGTTGCATCGGCAGTGCAGCGAAATGCCATCGTTGCATCGCCAATCCGGCGGACATCAGCGGTCGCTTCGCCAGTCCGCTACGATAACCAGCCAGTTCCTGCTGTATCACCTGTCCCATCCACCAGCAAGAACCGGTCGGTGGTAATTCGACGTTCGAAGGCAGCTAGTCCTCTCCGGTCAACCGCTACTCATTTGGGTACGGCTTCCAATCGTGCAGATCCCGTCTCTACTCCACCCCGAGCCACAGTCACCGCCACTGACTATCCTGGTGTCGATCGTTCGACTGATGTGCGGCAGCAAATATCGCACCTATTTCAATACGTAAAACGACGGTTTGACGATATCGAAAACACCCTCCAGGCACACAGCGCAACTCTGAATAAGGAGATCCCCGTCATCCGTAAGACAGTATTGACGACGGAGGTGGTTGTGAACCGGATCAGAGCAGCGGTGTGTGCCGACAAGGAGGGGTGTGCGAGGTCTTTGCCGGACGAGTTTACGCTGCAACCCATCAGATCGAAGGACGAACTCGACAACATGGAGCGGAAGTTGGCTGACAAGGAGTATATGCGGCACTGTGTGTCGTGGCTCAAATGTGAGGTGATGTCACCGTATTCAATGAAGCGGTTGAACCAAGCAAGGGACTTGCTTTTTTCAAAGACGTTCATGCCTTCCTGCAGGTGGACAGCCAAGAACGGGAAAATACCGCTAAAGAATTATCCTAACATTGTATCACTAATGGCAAAAGTTGGAAGCACGGACGACATGGTAGTGAAGGAAGGATTTATAAAAAAATATTTTATTTTGAAATTGCGCTACGCCGCAGCACGCGTTCCTGCGAACGAAGAAGCCGAAGAAGAAAACGAAGAACTTCACCTGAACTTAGCAGATGTTGAAGGTCTTGAAGATCACGAAGATCTGAATTTTGATTTGAATTTGTAAATAGTAGATATGTAGTTTCTTGTCATATTTTTTTTTAAATTAGTATAGTATAGTTAGCATAGTTGTAAATAGTAGTATAGGTTTTGGTTAAATTGAATTATGAAGAATACATTTTAGTTTGTTAGTAGTATTAGTTTAGGTGTGTCCGTTTGGTGAACTGTATAAAAATGAATTAAATTATTACAAAACATGAACTCAGAAGAAGAATATACCGAACTTAAAATCCAAAAGCTCTATATTTGCATTCACAATCCGAAAACATATTAGGTAGCAATTGTTTGGGTATTATGTGGGGCTCATATTTATAAAAAAAAAAAAAAAACATTATTTTAAGAAGAGTAAGTATGCGACAGAAAAGCTTGTTTTTGGAGTTGCAGTCTTGTTTGCAAAGATTGCATACACCGTGAGGCATTTATATGCATGCACTGGTTGTTGATACCGTTTCGATCAATATCACTATTTGTACAGGAGAGCACCATAGGCTCGCTACATGATCCATAACTGCTTCGTCACTGCTCCTGCCCCAGGATGCCCATCATCCTGCTCTGGAAATTGCGTTACCGTCTTCTTTATTTAGGGCTAGTAGGGTTAGGAATGAATTGCCTTCTGCTCCTAATTCATTGAGTGTTCGTTATAATTTTCGTCTTACAGACTATCGTAAACTTAATTCTATTCTATCTCGTGCCGACTGGTCTTTTTTTTATCAATGTACATCGGTCGACGAGGCTGTCCAATCGTTTAATGCTTTGTTAACCTCTGCACTCCTTTCATGTACACCTATTTTTCGTTCCCCTCCTAATCCTCCCTGGTCCAATCGTACTCTTCGCAACCTGAAAAAGGATAGAATGAAATATCTTAGGAGGTATCGTCTGAACCGATCTGCTTTCAACTTTCGTTTATTTAAGTACGCTGCCTCTGCGCATCGACTATACAACAGGGCTTGTTTTGAGGCCTATTCGAGTAGACTGCAATCGCGTTTCCGTTCTGATCCAGCATCCTTCTGGCAATTTGTTAGGATTCGAAGAGGGTGCAATACGTTACCTAATGAAATGGTACTTGATTCTCGAACTGCCTCTACGCCTGTTGAGATCTGTGAGCTATTCTCTGCACATTTTTCCCAAATGTTTGAGCCACCGGTTAGTGACCCTAACCTTATTGAGGGTGGGCTACTCTACACGCCAGAGAACTTAATTAATCTCTCCGATATTTCGGTTAGCTCTGAAACAGTTGTACAGGTGTTATTTGGGTTGAAACGTTCTTTTACTCCTGGTCCAGATGGTATTCCTGCCTCAGTTTTAATAAACTGTAAGGACGTGCTTGCTCCACACCTTGCTAAAATTTTCAACCTTTCACTTTCTCTCGGGGTCTTTCCTGCTCTTTGGAAATCCTGTTGGCTTTTTCCGGTACACAAAAAGGGATGCCGTAGCATTGTCTCTAATTATCGTGGGATAACTCAAACATGTGCCACAGCCAAAACTTTTGAGCTATGTATCTTTCCAACCATACTTCATAGTTGTAGTTCCGCTATTAGCCCTAAACAGCATGGGTTTATGCCTGGTAGGTCTACTTCTACTAATCTCATGTCTTTTGTTACCAATATTTTCAGATCTTTTGAGGCAGGTACCCAACTTGATGCAATATACACTGACTTTCATGCTGCATTTGATAGTTTGCCCCACTCTTTACTATTAGCTAAACTATCTAAACTTGGTTTTGGTGATGGCATTATTAGCTGGCTGTCCTCATACTTAAGTAATCGATCTTGCAGGGTTAAAACCGGGTCGTACTTATCTGAGGAGTTTTTTTGTACGTCAGGTGTCCCTCAGGGTTGTGTGTTAAGTCCACTTCTGTTTTCTTTGTTCATCAATGATGTCTGTAATGTTTTACCTCCTGATGGTCATCTCCTTTATGCGGATGATATCAAAATCTTTTTACCTGTGTCCTCTTCTTCTGATTGTATGAGTCTTCAGCATTACCTTAATGCATTTGTTCATTGGTGTTCATCCAACTTACTTCGCTTGTGCCCTGATAAATGTTCTGTTATTTCTTTCTCTCACTCTCTTTCTCCTATTTCATTTAACTATACTCTCTCTAACTCGTCTCTCTCTCGTGTTTTGTCCATCCGTGACCTTGGTATTATACTCGACAGTCGTCTTAACTTTAAACTGCAGCTTGATGAGGTTCTACTAAAAGCTAATCGAACTCTTGGGTTTATTTTACGTTTTACCTCTATTTTTAGAGATCAAAGCTTCTTAAGAAACCTTTATTGTGCTCTGGTAAGGCCTCTTCTTGAATATGCTAGCATCATCTGGAATCCTCCTACTATTGATGGCTGTTCGAGAATTGAAAGCATTCAGCGCCTTTTTACCAGGGTTGCTTTTCGTCGTTTGTTCGGTGCTGCCTCACTACCTCCCTATGAAACGCGATTGCAGTTATTCAATCTTCACTCTTTAAGCTTCCGCCGCCAAGTGTCTCAGGCATGTTTTATTGGTGGCTTATTACTTTCTGATACTGATGCTCCTGATTTACTCTCGTCCATCTCGTTGTATGTTCCCTCTCGTTCCCTTCGTCCTCGTGATCCTCTGTCAATTGAAACACGTCATACTCTCTATACTTTCAATGATCCTATTCTATCCTGTTTCAGGTTGTTTAACCACTTTTACTATCTCTTTGATTTCGACTCCTCTCTCAACTCTTTCCGTAACCGTATTTTTTCTTCTAATTCTCTTTAATTATTCTTCTAAGTTTCATTAAGTTTTGATAGTCTCTACGCTCTACCTTTGTTTTTTTTTCTTTAATTTTTTTGCTAGGTCTAGACTAGTTTAGTTAGGCTTAGTTTTTCATGAATTATTTTGTTTATTTGTTAGGGTTTATTTAGTTTTAAGTCTGCCTTATTTAGCCTTGATGGCGGATATTGTATTAATAAATGAAATGAAATGAAATGAAATGAAATGATCCATAACGCAGCAACATATGCATCATAGGGCACATAAGGTGTAGAATATGGAGCGGAAACAGTGCATTCGTCTATGGCTCGCAATATGCACCATCCTAACGGACATGAATTGTTCATTACTTTGGGATGTGCACCATAAGCTGATTCCAAACGCGCTACCAGATACCTGTATAAAATAAATAGTAAAAGTATTAAGTAATATGTATTGCACCCAAATATTACTAATTACTAATAACCTACTTTTTATGACTTCGTCACTTGCCAAAGAATCTGATGCCGCTTGCAGACACACGCAGCAAAAGCGGTTCCCCATACCATGCGCTTACCACGCATGACGACATGCAGTATAAATCTCTCCTTGGCTATAGTGTGGCAATATGAATTGCTGAATGTGGCTATAACAAGAGCAATGCATAGGGTAAGAACTTTATCAAACAACAAGATGCTTATAAATACTATTCTTACCAGGTACAACTGCTGTACCCCTACGATTACCGTCGATTCGGTGTCCATTACATTGGCAATGGGGGTGCACAGAACGCATTTCGGTTTAAGGTGTGTTGTTAAATAATATAATAATACCCCGTATAAATACAATTTACAATCTTCATCGCTGCTTTTGGTCTACGCACTGTTCTCCACACTAGAACTCATCGGTAGAATTTGTCTGTAAAAAATGTGTACACAAACATAATAAGCGGTTCGCAATCCACAGTTTATAATGATTGTAACTTATCGTTCACTTCCATAAGGCCTAAACTTGCTTCGTACATCAGTGGCACAGCATCATCGACTCGGTCATCTAAAACATAGACAAAAGGAACATATTGAGGACACTTTTCCTTAGACCGCACAGCTTTATGTTCTCTTACCTGGGGTCCGGTTCCGGTTGCCCAGCAAAACGCATTCGCGTCGCAGTATGTTCGCGTTCCAACCGTGCCATTTGACGCGCATGACTATGGACAGTGTCGGGATACATTAAATGTATTCTTTTAACACGGCTTGATCCTATTTTCACTCGACTTTATGCAATTATTATTTAATGAACGCCGGAGCACTCTTGGATGAGCAGTCCGCAATGTTTACATTTTCTATCGGCGCCGCAATCGTTCCACATCAAGCATACGTAGGTGTGAAAGAGACGACAATAGACAAAAAATGAAAGCGCACATTGTTTGACACATGATGGCCACCACACGCACCAACACATGCACATCTTTGGCAGCGTGCTCAGGCGAAGGGGAAGAGGAAACGCAAGGGACGCATTGCTCGATGAGCTGCTCGACAAAAACGCTGTAGGAGGGAAAGAGAAAAACGAACTACATGAGCGAGAGGTTCCAATTTTTGGATCGCTTTGCACAGGGGGTTGTCATTTATAACACCTTGCTGGGAGGCTGCAAATGACAGAAGAAAAGACGTCTTTCGGTGGTCTATCGGGTCACCAAAAGACCGCCGAAAGACGACTTAATAATACCATTTTAGACCGGTATGGAACCCATGTGCGATGTTTTTTTTGGTTCTATGTAAAACGATGATATTGAAAGTAAACAGTGTTGCCAAACAATTAAAAAAAAGACCGCTGTTTCTGTTTTTGAAGGCCTGTACTCATCGGCAACACTGTTTTTCGATCTGTTTCTTTGCGCCTTTTTCTTTGACGTCATCGCAGGACGCTACACACTGTGTGCGCCATTTGCATTGGATCTTTCTAGATTGCTGGTTGCTGCGAGATATTATGGGATTATCAGACTGCTTGTAGATTGGTTTCGAACCTGCCATTTTTCGTTGTTCATTTCTCCGGCGTTAGTGTTAGATGATAAGCTGCTCTGCGTATGTCACAACAACAATAGCGCAATATAAAGAGGCAAAATGGAACAACAATACGCTGCAGGCGTGAAGCGGCCAAAATTGATGCTGACTAAAAAAAATGGGAAATTCATGATTGTGTCAACCCAATGTGGTCAAAGCAATTTATTTTTCTCGATGTATATGAAATTAAATAATGTTTTTCATGACATGCAGAATATACAGCTAGCTGCGAAACTTCGTCTACAAGCACAATGAGTCAAATAATACACAAGAAAGAAAACATACCTAAGAACATATCATCAACTTTATTGCAGCCAGAATGTAAGTATGAACTTTGTTTATAGAATTCTGAAAATATTATGCAATATCTTCTGTTCAATAGTTTTACAAACGAGTTCCACAGGCGAAGAAAGCTCAACGTTTAACCTTCACCCTCAGTTGCTACATGAATTATCATGTAATTCTATTGAGCATTTGGATTGCATTATTTATATCGAAAAAAATACTCCAATGCCTTCCTGCCAGAAGTCATCAAAACGTAAGTGATTACAAGTGACAATGTTACATAAAATTATTTATGTTTATTTTTCATTCCATCTGATTTTCTACCAACATTTCAATCAACTGCTACTTAAACCAACTTTTCAAACAGTGGCGAACAAATCCTATCGGATATTTAAGTTAAACTGGAATTGTATTGTATTGTTTATTGTATTAAGTGATTGGCCAAACAAGCGGCCTTATCACTGAATTAAAACTAAAACTTAAATAACTAACGCAGTGTACAATGACAAAACGGATCAACAAAATCTAGTAGGTAGGTGCCAGTCAAATGAAATGTAACGCTGATTAAATTTACGGGCCATCGCAGTCATTGGGTCGTTCTCGTCAATATATACAGGAGGAGCAAAAACGACAAGCAGAAATGATGAACAACAAATGTGCTGCTATGGATCGCCAATTAAGTTAATACGATCAGATTTCAACATCGTGACTGATAAGCTGATTCCACGATCTGGATTTGTTCAGCAAACAGACTTTGATTGGGAACCAGTTAAAAATCAAGATGATTTAGATAATCTTGAGTGCAGATTGGCTGAACCCGAATTTAAAAAAAAACTTTTCTAAATATTTTAACAATTCGCTTTCTTCAGAAGGTTCAGATGAACGCTTACATGACGCAATGTATATTTTTTTCAACAGAGAGTTTGTAACTAAACTAAGTTGGACTGGCATTGGACGGCCGAATGCAAAAATTTGTTTCAAAAAGTACGTTAACGTAATTAATCAATTTAAAGAGTTTAGTACATTCGATGGAGTGACTCCAACAAATCAGAAATTGAAAGATTTATTTCAAAACAAGTTTAAGCATGGACATCAGAGACTTGATCTGGTCGGGTTAGTGAAGACTTCTCATCACCGCCATAGGAAATAGGCATTGATAGGCAATGATTACGTTTTTATGATCGTTGGTTCATACTCACCCATACCTTCCATTGAATTCAATTCAATACCTTCCATAAGATTCTTATCGAATTACATTTTTCATCTATGTGTTAGAACTTTTTCATATATTTTTTCTGATTCTTCTAATACTTATGCTTCCACTTACTTAAAGAATAACTTTTGAACTGTGATATTTTGTAAATGAAATGATTTAATAAAGAAATGTACTTAATAAGTTCTTGCTATTTTTTATTAATTATATTTTACATAACAATTATATGAACTAAGGGAACAAAATCAAATTCTTTGTCAGATAAAAGAGGAACGGCAACTCATTTACATTTTACATCATCCAGATCAATAGAAATATCGTTTTTCTCCAAATTTGTTTATTATTTGTTTATTTGTAAATGTTAAGTGATTGGCCATAATTGGCCTTATCACTGATCTTATAAACTAAACTTATAATAACATAAAGCATCACGGTACAATGTAACATCAGCACAAAATAAATAACACAGAGTATCACAGCAAGAAAAACAGGTTAAATTAAGGAATTCCAGTCAAAAGAGTCATAATTTGCATTAAATCTGATAGCCATCGCAGTCAGAGGTTCATTATCGCTATATGCACGTCTAGTTTGGTCAACTCTTAGTAGCCTAAAGTTTCTTAAAATACGAGCAGGTACGTGGAAATTAACTCTAGCTAAAAGGTCCGGTGAATCTATCTCTCCTAGGATGATTTTTTTCATGAACAATATTTGCGCCGTTTCGCGACGAGTAGCGAGAGATTCGAGTCCAAAAATTAAACACCGGGCATGATAACTAGGTCTCGCTGCTACGTTACGCCAGAGTGTGAACCGTAAGACCAAACGGGTGAATTTTTTCTGCACTGACTCAATCTTATTCGACCATAACGACGACGATGGGCACCAAACTACTGAGGAGTATTCTAAGATGGATCTGACTAGTGATTTGTAGAGTGCGACAAGACAATGTGGGTCGGAGAATTCTCTCGACTGCCTGCGTATAAATCCTAGCATTCTGTTCGCTCTATCAATAATTTCGTTATGATGCACATGAAAGTCAAGTTTACGGTCAAGAGTAACTCCTAAGTCTTTTACTGCACTGTGTCGTTGTAATTGTGTACCGGAGATGCAGTAGTTAAACACTATTGGACAATTAGAACGGTGAAACGACATGGACAAACATTTATCAACAGAAATTTGTAGGTCGTTGTTCAGACACCAGTCGGAAAAAGAGTCGATCGATGCTTGCAGGACATAACAATCACCAAAACACCTCACAGGAAAAAAAAGTCTAAGATCGTCCGCATACAATAAACATTCAGATTCCCTTACTACAGTAGTAACGTCATTGAAAAATAGAGAAAACAGCAAGGGTCCAAGGTTACTACCCTGTGGCACGCCTGAACAACTCACGAATTCCCTAGATGTCATACAATCAACTTTGACGCGATATCGACGATTGGTGAGGTAAGATTCGAACCACTCCACTAAAGAGGCAGAGAATCCAAGACGAGCAAGCTTCGCCAACAACAAGCGATGATTCACCCGATCAAAGGCAGCCTTAAGGTCGGTATAGATGACATCCATCTGGGCTCCCGAAGCGAATGCAGCATGGCAGTGAGATACAAACTCCACCAAATTGGTGGACACACTGCGGCGAGGGAAGAACCCGTGTTGGCGTGTTGATATCAGCGAGCGGCAACAGTTCAAGAGCGAGTTCTGGACGACGACTTCAAAAACCTTAGCACCTGCAGGCAAAGTAGTAATGCCACGGTAGTTTTCCACTAAGCTCTTATCCCCCTTTTTATGCACAGGAAACATGTAGGACGATTTCCATGCTGCTGGAAACATACGCTGATTGAGCGAGAGTGTGAAGATACGAGCCAGAGGTCCGGCCAAAACTTCGCTGCATTTGGCCAGAACTGCGGTTGGAATACCATCAGGTCCAGGGTTGTAGGATGGTTTGACCTGCTTGAGCGCCTTTAGCACAGAATCTCTGGAGATGTTTATGTCACGCACATTAACATCGACAGCGTCGGAGGGCACGTTGTTGAGAGCAGCATCCAATGAGAAGCCAGGAGCTTCAGTGGCAAACGAACTCATGAAACGATCAGCAAATAAATTGCAGGTTTCCTCTTTGGTACACGAAGTTGTTTCATTAAAGGAAACTATAGCTGGCAGGGAGCTGTTTTCCGTTTTGTGTCGACATACCTCCAAAATTTTTTCGGTTTTCTTCTTAAGCTGAACTGTATACGGATCAAAAAACGAGAGTGAAGTTGTCTTTTATAGCTTCGATATACATTGTGTGCAGCGATGAACCGCAATCTTGATTGTTGTGTTCCACTGTTTTGATAAAACCGATAGCAGGAAGATTTGTTTCGTTTTAAGCGGCGTAATTGAGCATTACCCCACGGTGGACCCTGTCGTGGACGTTTTATAGGGCAACAGGCAGATAAATGTTCCGCAAATTTCCGATTGAACATATCGAGTGCATGGTTTACGTCCGGGTTTCCATCAAGGAATGACCAGTCAGAAGATTGCAGTAGATCATTTAGAATCGAAAAGTTAGTGCGACTGTAGTCGAGCATGCCTAATTCTTGATGTGATGTTGTATGATGTTCTGCTTTGGCTAAGCCGTTCGGCAGGCACAGCTCTATAGGCGGATGATAGCAATCAATAGCAACTATAGGGAAGGGTGTTATTGTCGGTGGAGAGCATTGTTGCAGGATATCGTCGCATACAAAGATCAAATCGAGGTAGTTAATCGACGCATTATGAATTTTGTTAATCTGGTACAGTCCGTTGCTTTTACTGAGATTACCCCGATGCAAATGCATAATTTTTGAATCAAAAGGATAATCAAAACTGTTTGATGTATTGATTAATCTTTTAGCCGTTATCTTAATGTTTGTTTGGTTGTTTCTGATGTGTGAGACTGCGTTTATATATTGGCAAACATACCCGGATTTGGTTAAAAACCATCCATTTCTTTGTCCATATTTTAAGCAGAATGCTTCTTGGATATGAAGAGTGATAATATTACCCCTTTGAAGAATGAAAGGATAATTGAAGCTATCTTTATTTTTATGGACATAATACTAGTCCTGTTCTAACAATCTGTTGATTACTTGCTCTAAGCACTTGTACCCATTGCGCAATAGAAGTTTCATTTGCTGTAGTAGATTTTCGAACTTATAGGATGATAACGTATATAGTGGACCAAAATGTTTCACTTCTTTGTAAACGTGTAGCAGATTGTGAATATTACTTGAAACGAATTGAGGTCCGTAAATATCTGCATTTTTTTTTTACAAATAGTTGAAGCAAATTACTAGCTCGTGGCCAATGTTCTTTGTAGACATCTGATGAAAACAATGTTATAGCGCAAAAATATAACATAAAGTGTTTATGCTGCTCAGAACTCATCACGCTCTTGAAACATACAACACTGGCATAAAATAAAAACGATGAAAATTCTGATCCTTTCCAATGACGCAAATTTTGAAATGAGCGGAATTTTCGATGAATCTCTGCTGACAATTGTATGTTCATCAACATTCCAGATAATTGTGCAAGTATAAAAGGAAAAAGTCTTTTTTTAAAGCCAAATTTACCATCATTCAAGCCTATCAATAATCGTTTTGTTACGCCTAAGTCAATTAAATGCAACTGATCACTAACAATTATTTGAAGGATGATATCAAAGTTATTTAATAACAGTAATGGCGAATCAATTTTGTGATGATCGTCGTAAATTTTTTCCCGAAAGGCTTCATCGTTCGTTCTGATGCGTTGCAATCGAAAAATGTAACCCTTCCTTGCAGTTTGATCCCATAGGTGGTGCATTTTAAACAGCCTGCGAACGCATTCAAGTTGGCAACTCATGTAAATTATAAATTTTTTAATTAATATTTAATGATAAATGTTTTAAACAGTATTGTGTTTTTTTACCTTTGATGAAGGTTCGAGCTGGTGAATTGGCAATTATGGCACGTATTTTAAAGTTCACCCTTCTACCGTCGACTTCTACTTCATTTTTCATTAAAAGATTTAAGTCTTCGACAAACGGTTTAAGAAAATGCTCAATACTAGCGGGTTTTGTAGTTCCACAATAAATTGAAACAACCATAACTGGAATTTCTGGTTTGTCATAGACGTTAATTAATATAGGCCAGAACTGTAGGTTATTACTTTTGAATAAGGGTAAACCATTTTAGACACATTCAGCTCAAGTTTGACGCCAGGATCCAGAGATATGCCACTGTAAATAGTTATTATTGAATTTACCCAATTGACATTTTCGAGCACGAATAATCGGGAATTCGAGCAAATTCCCTTAAACTGAAGCCTTAAACTTCCCTTAAACTGCACCAGTTTAAGGGAATTTAGAAAAAGGCCTTTAAAATCAACTGTGATGCGGCTTTTTCGTTGTTTTCTTTTAGATTCGCCCGGAAATGATGTTTCCTATCGTTATAGTTGATCATGTAGCCATTTTATACATATATAATATCGATTTTTTATAAAATAACATCACACAAAATTTGCTTTTGTTTTTCATAAAAAATCAAAGCTACGAATGTTAAATGAGCTCGACGGCATCGTCAATCGATAGTAAAAAGTCTAATTTACGAACTCACCAAATCTTAGCGCTTTCAACTCACTCGATCACACACAAATCTACAAATTCAGGCGTATCGAGTACTAATCGAGCAGATATGGGAAAACAATTTCGAGCAAATGTCACTTGGGTATCATCATCACAAAACACGGTCACTGTTCTGAATACATACCTTAGCTGCTTGGTAAGACATTCTTGCAATTTACGATGAAAATACTGTCCTCCTTCAACTGTCTGTATATCGGTCGAAATATTTCGTTTTACCTTCAGCAAAGTTCTTGTATCCTTAGGCTGCTTACAAGAGCTCACATTCCGAACGATCTCCATTACTTTAGCAACTGAGCCATAAGTTTGGTTTGTTGATATGGCCCAGTCGCGTAAAGCACCTTCTGCAGAATATGGTTCATCGGATGTTCCTGGTTCAATGTCATCATCCGAATTTTCCATCAAATAATCAACAACATCACCATCCGTTTTTGATTCATATGCAGCTTCATCAGACTCGACAGTTCCTCTAATGATTTCATCATCCGGTGCAAATGTTTCACAATTTTCTAAGCTATTCGACTCGCGTTGAACTACTGTAATTAGCAATAAATATACATAAAATGAATCCATTTAAAATTTATATGAATAAATATATAAATGAAATGAATCGAATCAATCCCATAACATTGGGAATTTCAGTAGAACCGGCACCGTCTCCATTCAATTCTTCTTGTTCCAAACGAGCACGGTGGCGATACAGGTACGAATTATACTTTATCTGCTTGGAAAACCTTTTATCCATTATTATCACTTGGCAAATGTCCACAAAATAAAATTTCCAGTGTAAAATCTGTATAACAATTACCGCTGCTTTAAGATTGTTTGTTGTTGGTTAGGCAATTGGTATGTTTTTGACATGACAATTGAAAACAACATGACTGCTGTAAAAAATACCACCATCATCAAGAAAAACATACAGAAGAAGAAACACGATCAAAGCTCGCCTTACCGTATTAAAACACGATGCGCAATCTCAGATTGCGCATATATTTGTTTTATCAAAACATAAGTCTTTTCGCGTAGCCAACCCTGAGCTATAAACGTCATTTCCATACATTTTCAGATTGCGCCAAGATTGCGCATAAATTTTCAAGATTATATGTCCAAGAAATATAATTTTTTTTGACAGATAAATATATCAAACTGACCCGTTTGACATATAAATATATGCGCAATCTGAGATTGTGCATCGTCTATTGCTACGGTTAGGGTTTTGTTCGATACAAATTTTGAAAATTGAAGAAATAAGTAGAAATTGGAGTAACTGAATTTACTCGTGAAGTGTTTATTATTGAATGTTATCTCAAATTAAAACAATTTTTTTGTTATTTTCTTCTTATTTTGCTACGAAAATGCATAAATAGCTAGCCAAACCGCTAACCATGTAGTATAAACTAAGCGTTTTGGTCTTTCGGACCGTCATTTGCAGCCTGGGTAGCGCGCGTGTTAAATGTACAAGCCCATGGCTGTGAAATATTTCGCATTTAAAATTGTTGCAAATTAATAAATGAAATATTTCGAAATTTTCAGCGCTGAAATTTTAGGATTGAAATATTTCTTTGATCGGAATCAAAGCGTTTTCCCTGACATTTCTGCTCGCTTTTTCGATCGCTTTTGGCGGAAAGCGATCGAAAATCCGAGCTACAAAACTGCTCGATTTTGTCGTGCGGGGCAATAACGACCCGCTGCGCAAAGCGATCGAAAACTTCTCAAACTCAAACTGCAAACATATTTCACAGCCCATGGCTGTGAAATATTTCGCATTCAAATTTGTTGCAAACCCGCACGACAAAACCGAGCAGATTTGTAGCTCGGATTTTCAATCGCTTTCCGTCAAAAGCGATCGAAAAAGCGAGTAGAAATGTCAGGGAAAACGCTTGGATTCCGATCGAAAAAGTCCCGCTGCGCAAAGCGATCGAAAACTTCTCTAACTCAAAATGCAAACATATTTCACAACTCATGGCTGTGAAATATTTCGCATTCAAACTTGTTGCAAATTTATAAATGAAATATTTCAAAATTTCCAAAGCTGAAATTTTTGGATTGAAATATTTCTTCGATCGGAATCCAAGCGTTTTCCCTGACATTTCTGCTCGCTTTTTCGATCGCTTCCCGCACGACAAAATCGAGCAGTTTTGTAGCTCGGATTTTCGATCCCTTTCCGCCAAAAGCGACCGAAAAAGCGAGCAGAAATGTCAGGGAAAACGCTTGGATTCCGATCGAAGAAATATTTCAATCCTAAAATTTCAGTGCAGAAAATTTCAAAATATTTCATTGATAAATTTGCAACAATTTTGAATGCGAAATATTTCACAGCTATGGGCTATGAAATATGTTTGCAGTTTGAGGTTGATAAGTTTTCGATCGCTTTGCGCATCGGGTTTTGGCGCAAAGCGATCGAAAATCCGAGCTACAAAACTGCTCGATTTTGTCGTGCGGGGTATATCAACCCGCACGACAAAATCGAGCAGTTTTGTAGCTCGGATTTTCGATCGCTTTCCGCCAAAAGCGATCGAAAAAGCGAGCAGAAATGTCAGGGAAAACGCTTGGATTACGATCGAAGAAATATTTCAATTTCAAAATTTCAGCGCTGAAAATTTTGTAATATTTCATTTTTAATTTTGCAACAATTTTGAACGCGAAATATTTCACAGCCATGCGCTGTGAAATATGTTTGCAGTTTGAGTTTGAGAAGTTTTCGATCGCTTTGCGCAGCGGGAATCCAAAATTTTCAAAGCTGAAACATTCGAAATATTTCATTTATAAATTTTGCAACAATTTTGAATGCGAAATATTTCACAGCCATGCGCTGTGAAATATGTTTGCAGTTTGAGTTTGAGAAGTTTTCGATCGCTTTGCGCAGCGGGAAATTTATAAATGAAATATTTCGAAAATTCCAGCGCAGAAATTTTTGGATTGAAATATTTCTTCGATCGGAATCGCAACCCGCAAAATCCGCCGTTGCTATAAAATCTACGACGTCGAGTAGAAGTCGAGTGAACGTCGACAGGACGTCGAGTCTACGTCGAGTTAAATAGTTTACTCGACCAAGCGAATTTTTGAAAGAGATTTCACGGCGAAAAACATTAAAATTATGGGTGGTTTTGCTGATTTTGGGTTGTTGTATATAATAGTAGCCGTTGGAGCTATTTGCCGGATCGATTGAATGCATGCTTCGTACGGGTTTTATATTGTTTGTTAGCGCAGTTAGTTGCGCTTGAGCAAAAAAAAGAAGTACAATTTATCAAAGCACAATTATCAATGCACTGGTACGCACATGTGAAGCCAACCAGTGCTTAGTTAAACTCAACGGAAAGGCAAATGTTCAAATGAGGAATGTTATCATTGAACACATGTTGTCTTTCCATTTATTTATTTTTTATCAATAATGCACAAACCCATCCAATCCTCCCTTACCCCTTTCCCTCCCTCCTTCCCTCCCAATGGGGATTACAAGTAAGGATGCATGTTGTACTGTCTTCTTGTTTATTACCGGGGTTTACTCTTCGGAAGAGAGAAAGAAACGTCTCCCCCACCTTTCACTCGATGCTGTAAGCAGGGAAGGCCCCGCCTCGACATGGGTGGCGCACGCATCGCTCGCTCGCGTTGCCTGGCTTGCTCCTTCTCTCGCCTTTTTTGGAGACGCATCATCGTTGCGGATGGTGCGGCGCGGTCATGTCGCTGCCTGGCGGGTGGCATAGAGAGTTGTGTTCTAGCCCGTCGCTGAACACGCCATTGACGCAGCATGCGTAAGTGACGTTTATGCTGCATGTATTGTCGATAGCGCTGCGGCTGCACTCGGGAATTGCCTGTGGCGACCGGCCCCCGGGAGCCTTAAATGCCGGCGATGCAGCCGGACCTTTCACGCGCCAAGGTGCTCCACGCGTCCCCGCATTCTATGGATTGCTTGGTTGGTTTCGGCGGTCCCTCGTTGTCGTGATACCCGAACACAATACCACAACATACCAGTCCTAGGTTCAAGCCCCGTATGGTCCAGCTCAGGACTGGCTATCCCGCTATGGGTAAATCAATTAGTAACGTCAACTCGTACAACTTAACAACATGCTCGTCTTCGGTTCAATCCTCGTATGGGCTGACTATCCGGCTGCCGGCATGAACGCGCAGGGCGTTACGCCAAGATGAAGAAAAACTGAAGATCCGCGCTCAAGAGTGGTTGAGGCAGGTATAAAAACAATGGTTGTTGTGTAAAATAAGCAAAAGATAAATAAACTTTCTACGATCCTCCGCTCACAAGATTGATGTAGACAATACTTTTGATTTCATTTTTAACAGAAATTTCTTTTCAAAGTGTGGCTGGAAGGAAGAACATTTACTTACAAAAAATGCATGTTGCTCCCTTCCTGTATGTCCTTCCCGTCCCCCTCCAGCTCGCTTCGCTCTCGTCCCCCATTGTATAGAGCCCATCGTCGCTCCGGAACAATGTGCGCTGCTGCACACAACCCACGCTTTCATCTTTTCATCTCACCTCTTCGACTATCACCCTTCTCGCTCCTCCTTCCCTTCTTGTTTGCGCACCATTTCCATACTCCCTTCCCTTTTCTTTCCTTTTTGATTCATGTTGCTGTTCGATAAGACTAGCATAGTTTAGTACAGTAGAACGTCGATTATCCGGGGACGGATTAACCGGCGGGCGGCTTAACCGTGCGCATAAATCTGACAGCTATTCATACGTACGGCGAAAGTTTGCAGCGATAGTCAATTGGGTAACCAGTTTCTAGTGCAGCTCTGTAGTGTCTAGAGGTATTTTCGAAATTCATTTTTGTTCATGAACAGTTGTTAAACCAACAGTTATTGATTAAAATAATATTCTACAAACGATTAATCGATTGTTTCTAGGTGAATTAATAATAAAACTAGTGAATTTGATATATTTTATATGCGTTTGACATTTCTTTATCCATTATCCGTGCAAATCGATTAACCGGCAATCGTCCGGTCCCGAGCTGACCGGATAATCGACGCTCTACTGTATACAAGATACGGACAGGGCGGATTAACCAGTACGCAGTGGCGGATAAAGGGTATTGGGGGGGTCTCTAGGCGATAAGACGAGTTGAGGCCCCCTGTAAATGGTGTTCTAGGGGGGGTGGGGTGGTTTTCGGCACTGCTTGCTGTAGGGATATTTAACAGTAAACTTGAAAAAAAATGCTGGGGGGGGGGGGGAAGGGAGTTGTGCAAATGATTCGCCAGCCTCGGGGCCCCAACGTCCATTCACCACTGCCAGTACGTAAATAAAGCGGCCGTGTGGGGCCCCCGCTCAAAAGTAAAATCGACTCGCTCGACACATTCGTGTTATCGCTTAGGGCCTCTACACCTGTTAATCCGCCGCGGGTCGACCTACCGGGTGGGAACCATCCGTAAACGATCCGGATCATTTGGGCCGACTCGAACTCGTTGCTCCCACGGGACGGGATGGTGGCTGGCGAACTACATACTGCACTCGCTGACCACATACCAGCGCTCCGTGGAGCCACGTGATCGATTGCAGTCCGTGGCCGATAAGACCCCACTGCTCCCTGCCATCTTCCTAATCTCTTTGTTGTACAGGTGATCTTGCCTCCCTTACGAGCCGAGGCTGAGCGCAGCAATTCAAGCCACATCCTCCCGTACAAAGTTTCTTCTTCTTTGACGTAACGACCAATACTGTGGACCGGGCTGTAACGGCTTCTTCTATACCTTACTAAAACCACGTTATCGGATAGTCAGTTATTCATACCTGAGGAATGGTCCGGATGAGAATCAAACTCGTATGGCCTCGTAGGAAACGGTTTAATCACATCATGCGTTCAATGAGTCTGTGTGCATGTCAAATAGAGCAGCAGAATGACGTTTAAATCGCATTCTGCCGTTTAGTTTAAAGGGTATACAATATGCGGCATTTAATTATTGCCCGTCCGTGTAATATGTACCAAATCTACACACAACATCATACATGTGCTTTAGGTTCTTTTTAATTCAGGACTAAAGCCAGGGCTGTGTTGCTAAATTGTGTTGTTGTGCTAGTCACAAAACGTTTTCCGTACAGTGTGGCCCATAAAGTGCACGAATTTGTGCAGCATTGAGTGTGCCACAGCCATTGCTGCTAACAATTTACCTTTAACTAACTAACGGATCAGGAGGATGATGATCGTTCGCAGCCAATGCCACACATGGGAATAACAAGGAGAAAGAAAACTCCATCACGTGCGAGAAAGAGCAGCAACAACCACAGCGTTGCGCCAATAACATGGTGAGAATGCGACGGGACACCATCGTCTGTGAGCAAGAGCGAAACAGAAGTCAGAACCATAATCGTCCCATCCATAATAAGCCACCATAATTTGTGTGTGTGTGTGTTCGCCCCATACAAATGGTAAAATTTTTATTTTAGCTTGGTCGAAAATCGCGGCGAAAACCGCCTTTTGCGGCTAGGGATCCAAGCGTTTTCCCTGACATTTCTGCTCGCTTTCTCGATCGCTTTTGGCGGAAAGTGACCGAAAATCCGAGCTACAAAACTGCTCGATTTTGTCGTGCGGGGATTTTAATCCATATCATGAGGCATAACCAAAGGTACCATGTATATACCCAGTGGCTTACAAATGTATGCATGTATTGGTTGACAAGTGCTTCGGCAAAGGATTGACAAGTATTAAGGAGCTGGTGTTTAAAAAATAAAGCAGAAGTGCATTAATCTATATTTTGTGCAATTTTAGATCCAGATTATTTACGAGAGTACCATCAGCAATGGCTTCAAGATCATCTCAATATCTAAAGCGTCGTCGCTTTATGGAAGAAGTGGAGAGAGAAATAGACAATGAGATCAATAATATGGAGACTTCCTCACCTGCCATGGTTCCGGCATCGACGAGCAGGATGTTCGGTAAGTAACTAATATTGTGTTTTTTAGAGTACTATTATACATGGAAAACGGAATTTTGTCACAGTATATTGCCGATTGGTAATCAACAGCTACGTTGATTCATATTCCGATCGCAATTTTAGGTTTTGCACCGCCATCGTTTCTGCATCGGTTTTGCACCGCCACCCACAATGGCAACATGACGTTTTGTATGTTTAACCCTACTTAGGAAATCACGTCGTCGTTTTCTGGTTGGCAGTGTGAATCCAAAAAATAAGGTTTTAGTAAAAACAGACAGCCACTTGAATTAGCCAAACATCCATCGTGGGAGACATGATGATGTTTTGTTCTTTAACGAAACATTAGTAGGACTTTCTTCCTTGCAGCAAAGCAACTTCCGAAGGGTACGTTGCTGTCTACTTCAAACTAGACCGCTGCGGGTACCTCGACAGCGCAGAGACCAACATCCGTGGCCACTGCAGCTTTCTTCTCATCGTTTATTGGCGATTCCGTATCATCTCCCTGAACCCTGCCTGTGGCTGCTGAAGCGCGCCGTGACCAGCCGCAATCTGCAGTGACGCTGGTGGGGTTGGAGGAAGTCTGGCTCGAAGCTTCTCTCGTCAACGCATCGTTGCCTCTTGTCGGTTAGCGGTCGGTTGCGGACGCGCCGAACAGTTTCAGGTTGTGTCTCTAAGATGGCCATCTCCTCTTCGTATTACTCAATGATCTGCGACGCCAGGCCAACTCGTTCATTGTCTCATGCTCCCTGTAGTTGAACCGTGATCCGCTTAGAAGCTTTGTAGATAAGGCTCCAGCTCTCGACCTCGCGACAGGTGAGGTTGGAGGGTGTCCGTCGAATCGAACCTGATCAACCATGGCCGACACGCTTCTGGATTTTGCAGCAAAGCGCGGTCACTCCAACAACACGTGTTCTTCGTCCTACGAAACGCCGATGAACCACTGACAGTCCGGGGACGGTCGTGAATCCTTTGCTAATAAGCATTCTCGTAAAAAAAAAATCTGTCCTGACCTGTTTAAGCCTGTGCCTGGGCCAGATGGAAGGACGTGTCTCCGTGTTAATGCCAGTCGTTGACGGAAGGTGCTAATTTCATTTCATTGTTAACTGACTTTTTGTGCCATATATATGTGTTTAATTTAACTAATGCTATGTTTTTCTCTTTTGTTTCTTTACAGACGTATTGCATAGTACTGATAGCAACTTAGGTGGGAAAGTAGAGTGTAGCTTTAGCATAGATGTAGATACTAACAATACTAACAATGACAGCGCTGCCAACAATACTAACAATGACGAAAATAATTTGGATGATATAGAAGATGAACAGGAAGAATGTGCTGAAGATTTGTATGATGCTTATAACTATTTGAATGATTTTCAAAGTTTAAAAGAAGCTTTGAGATATTTGACAATAATGGGTCATTTTTCTCGCAACTTTCTCAACTTGCTTCTTGCAATTTTAAGAAAAATTGGTCATCCTGAACTTCCTAAAGATGGTCGTACTTTACTAAAAATTCCTAAAGTTAGCCAAGAGATTCAGCATATAGCAGGTGGACAAATGTGGTACTCAGGGATAGAAATTGGCCTTCGAAATTATTTTAGGAATGATGATGGAATGATGTTCCAGAGGAAAATAAGTTTTCGTTACTTATTTTTATTGATGGGCTTCCTCTTCTCAAAAGTAGTGCTACACAATTTTGGCCAATTCTTTTTAAAGTAAAAGAAATTCCCGATTGCCCCGTTAATGATCGCAGGTGTATGTTGTGGTCAGAAAAAACCTACCGACTTAGAGCCTTATTTGCGACAGCTCGTAGATGAATTAAACAATTTGCAAGTAATAGGCATGCTGTTTGGAGAGAAAGTTGTAAAATTTTTGCCAAGGCTTTTGTCACCGATACCCGCGCAGGGCCTTTATAAAATCGGTAATGTACTTTCCGGCAAAATATGGGTGCACGAAGCGTACTCTCGTTGGAGAGTTTGTAAAACCGGAGCGCAAAGTAATATTTTGTTCACCACAACCTGCTCCACTACGTACAGATGAAAGTTTTCGACAAAGACACGATATAGAGCATCATAAACAAATTCGATCTCCTTTAGAAGAGATTGGTGGATTAGATATGATCAAAAGTTTTCCCACTTCTGATCGACGTCATCTTATAGATATTGGCAACACTCGTAAATTTTTGTACGGTCTTTTTCATCATAAATTTCTAAGTTTTGTAATATGGTCTAGTGAACACAAGAAAAATGCCTCTCACTTTTTGATGAAAACAAAACTGCCTTCTGAAATACATCGACCATTTCGAACCCTTGACACTCTTGAGTATTGGAAAGCAACTGAATTTAGGTGTCGCTCAGGCTTATCAGTTGCGAGCACAAGCGAGCGAACGCGCTGTGTATGTGATGGTGGTAGTAGCGCGTACGATAGGTAGATAAGTGAATTAGAATAGAGCATCCTCTATGGTTCTAAGCGCTTAGTATCCGAGCGTACTAGGTAGTGCATGCGGCAGGCATGCGGTACACTATTAAAAAGGATCGCGTTCGATCCTCGAATAAATATTTTTACCTTCGTCCTCATCAAGACATTTTTCGGCTAAGGGCAGGAATTCCTAATAAAAACCTAGTATACACTACACAGAATTAGAAACATAATTTAGCGTTAGAGATAGGTGTCCAGGGCGCGGTATTAGAGGATTGCGTTCGATCCTAGCCTATCCAATATGGTCCTAATATATTTTTCGCCTCGCCTAAGGAAGAATATTTTTCCTAGAAAAGGATGATATCCATCGCTAGAAATACACGCTGTAAAATCATCCCTTTCCTAACAGAAAATAAACAAAATGAGCTAAGCAAGAGAAACGAAACGTTATATATTAAAGCTTGCTTCAGATAGAATTGGAACATAGACAATTGCCTGTATGTCAGTTATTTATTATTGAAATTAAGATCTTTTTTTATGAAAATGTAGCGATTTCTTCCTACCTTTAAGGAAAAATACGGATAAAGCTATTCTTCACGGTTTCGAAGGAATTCTCGAATTTTTCCTGTAACACGGCTCATTAGGCGGCGCACATCTTCTTCGTCCATCGTTTTAGCTATCCTATTCCACCAGGTCGTCATCTGATTGATGTCTTTGACAACCTTTCCCTTTGCCTTGAGTCTCCTCTTCATGATTGCTCAGTATTTCTCAATAGGGCGGAACTGGGGACAGTTGGGAGGGTTAAGGATTTTCGGAACAAACTGGACCCCTTTCTCTGCATACCATTCTCGAACGACTTTACTGTTATGACAGCTTGCCAAATCTGGCCAAAACATTACGTGATGGTCGTGGGATCGAATGAATGGCAAAATTCGTTTTTGGAGACACTCTTTTTGATATAGTTCCGACGTCATTGTCTTGTTTGTAACGAAAACTTTCGTTTTTTTGCCACAACTACAAATGCCCTGCCAAATCATAAATTTTCTAGCAAATTTGTCGGCAAAAACAAATTTAAATTTGGCGGGAACATCCCCCCGACCCGTTGCCAAGTAAAATTTTTGACCTGGGATTTGGCCGAAGTCAGCCTTAACATAGGTTTCATCATCCATCAGAAGACACCCGTCGAACTTGGTCAGCACCTGATCGTATAGCTTCCGAGCACGAGTTTTGATCAAACTATTCTGTTTTATGGTGCGATTTGGCTGTTTGCTAGCTCAATACGACTTGATTCCTTCCCGGAGTCGAGTTCTCCTGACGGTACTATGGGCAGCACCAAATTTTCTGGCCAAATCGCGGTCCGACAGATTAGGATTCCTCTTAATCGTCTTCAAAATCTTACTACGCAGATTCCGGTCGACAGTTCCACTCCGACGATTGGCTTGAGGCTTCCGAATCGTCGTCAATGTTTCCTTATACCGTTTGATAACGCGCCATACGATATTTCTGGGAAATTTCAGCTTTTTAGCTAGCCTAGATGCAGACCACAAAGGATTTTCCAAATAACTGTGCACAATTTTGTCCCTTCTTTCGGCTTCCATGTTGATTGTTTACTAATTACAGTCAATTTGCGGAATGTCAAAAATCCATACGTCAAGCTGACAAAATGCCCGACACGTTGACGCCAAGAACTTCCAAATCCGTCCACCAGGAGCGCCACAATATGAGCAAAAGTTTGTTCCAATTCTAAATGAAGCAAGCTTTATTTCACTCCCGAAACGATATAATCTTCGAAAGCTTATTGATCCGCTATTGGACCTCTCCAGTGGTAATCCTCGGCGGACACCAGTAGGCAGAAAGGCGAAGTCGAATCCGATCTCTGATCGCTCACTCTCTACTCCTTGAGCTTCTCCTCTTGAGAGTTTCTGCGGTAAAGGTTCCCCTTCCATGTGCATAGCCCCCCGAAAGCCTGGGGAAACAAGTTGGAAGGCAGTCGCTGTGAGGCGCGAACTTTTGCCAAAGGGATCTCGAAGGCGGAGTTCCTGGCGGCGTTAGTGAAGCGGGGCTTAGTTCGAATTGCTGCTCGTCTCCACGGCGGACCCAGGCACCAGCTACCTTCGCGGTGGAGAGGTCGGGCAAATTGGTGGCTCCAGAGAGGAACTAGCATACGTTAGTTCCCAAACGCTTAGACGACTCTAGGCGTGCGGATACGTACCGTGAACCAAGGAGGTTCGTACGAGACCCGATAGCGTGATCGGACCGGTGGAGGAATAGGAGCTGGTGGATGATCGTATCCTGAACACAGACAGTGTTACAACGGACGGCGCTGCCAGACCATCGCATTTCATCGAGTATTCCGGCACACGACATCAGCGGTACTCGGCAACCCCGCAACGAAGCAGGTGAAATGGCTACGAAGCAAGATACCAGCCAGACGGCCACGACGGTATCTAAAAGGGCGACCACGACGGCGCCCATAAAAACGACCACGAGGAAGGAATTTTTTGTGGACAACAAGAAAAGGGCATGTAGATTATGCCACGACCCGTACGAAGAAACGGAACATATCGTCCAGTGTGACGACTGTGACCGGTGGTTCCACCTGGAGTGCGCGAAGCTTAGCGTACCCCCAACGCTGGATGAACCTTTTTTGTGTATCAAGTGCGTTCTACGTCCGAGCACTTCGAAAATGGAAGAACCGGCCACGGCTGGCAACAACGATCGGTCGCTTATACAGGAGCTCGTAAAAGCTCTAAAGAATGCAGCGATTGAGCCCAACCATGGTGAAAAGGCGCTTGAGGTGCTCATAAAGAGGGAGAGCATTCTCTCACTACCCAGTTTTGATGGGAAGCCTAAGGATTGGCCGCTGTTTAAAAAAACGCTGCTGGATACATCAAAACATGGAAATTTCTCGCAGCTAGAGAATTTGCACAGAATTCAGCGCTCCCTACGAGGGGAAGCGGAGAAAAGCGTGAAACCTTTGATGCTTGATCCGCAGAACGTTCCAGCAATCATCGATAAATTAGAAGAGTCCTTCGGCAGGCCAGAATTGGTGTATCGCGATCTGGTTAAAGACGTGCTGAAGGTGCGTATTGATAATATGTCCAAAATACCAGAACTTTCAGACGCCATAGACAATTTGGTAACCAACATAACGGTTCTGAATTGCACTCACTATTTGAACGATGCAAGACTCATCGATGACATTGTGGCAAAACTGCCGATGTCGTACCAGCTTCAGTGGTTCGACGTGGCAGAGTCGGAAAGAGATGCCACGATCAATGAAGTGAATGAATGGCTAAAAATCGCTGCTCGTATGATTCGACGCGTAATAAAACCAGCGGGACGAGATCATGTCTGCATCCACGAAGGTGAAATGGAACGCAAGCAACCTCAAGCAATCCCAAAACGAAATAAGAAGTCAAAGCTGCGCTGTGTGGAATGCGCGAACGACCATTCGTTACCACAGTGTGAGGCGTTCAAAGCGAAGACGATCAGCGAAAGATGGAAGACAATAGTAAGGGCTGGTCTGTGTCACGGCTGTTTACGCTTCACGAACCATAAGCTTACTGATTGCAGAATCTGGAAGGGCTGTGGTGTGAACGGGTGTACGGGACCGCACCACCCCTTAATGCATAACGAAAATAGAGCACAATCGGTAAATCAACACCACGAAGTTGTAAGGGAGCACCATCCTATCATATATAGTGAAAGCAACGCCCAAACATTATATCATCATCTGCAACATGACGAAGTTTAAAGGGCGAAACAAAAAATATATTATCAGATAGTGCCAGTTACCCTACGAAACGGGACTTTAGCCGTCAGTACATACGCATTCCTTGACCCAGGTTCCTCATTAACACTTTTAGAGGAAAATATAGCCAGAAAACTGGATCTAAAGGGAGATTGCGATCCCCTTAAACTGAAGTGGACTGGCAATATAGAAAATTGTGATTCGAAGAGTCGTAGAGTAAAGTTCAACGTAACTGGAAGCAACAACGTATAACACTTCATAGATGATACAAGAACGCTGATGAACTTGAACCTTCCTATACAGACCATTAATGCAGAAAGACTTAAAAAAGAATATCCTCATCTTTCAAGCATTCCACTGAAGAGCTTTGCAGATGTGAGACCAACCTTGCTAATCGGCCTTAACCACAGCCAACTAATCCTTCCGCTTGATCGGAAAACAGGGTTAGACAACCAGCCCATCGGGATAAAGACTAAACTTGGCTGGTTAGTATTCATGATCATGAAAGAAGAAGAAAGCAAGAACACAATGTTAAAAAACTACTTCTCTACGGAAGATTTTGGGGTAAAGCTGGAAGCTAAACAAGTATGCAGCGAAGAACATGAAAGAGCTTGCAATATCTTCAAACAAACGATGAAGTACGAGAACGGGAGGTACGAGATTGGGCTTTTATAGAGAACGAATGAAGTTCAATTCCCCAACAGCAATAGGAACGCTCTAGGCAGATTACAGAGCCTAGAAAGGCAACTGCAAAAACAACCCAAACTAAAGAAATGGGCGTTGCGCACATTCAAGGAGTACATCTCAAAGGGTTATTTGCGAAAGCTAACGGCAGCAGAACTATTGAAACCACCTACCCGAGTGTACTATTAGCCACACTTTATTGTGACAAACTCGAACAAACAAGAACCAAAACTCGCATAGTCTTCGACGCAGCATCGAAAGTGCAGGGAATATCTCTTAATTCGCAACTGTTGGCAGGACCCGATGCAACGACATCACTTTTCGGAGTATTATTGAGATTTCGGGAAGGCAACACAGCAGTTGCTGGTGACATCAAAGAGATGTTTCACCAGGTGAAGGTGCGTTCGAAGGACCAATACGCACAAAGCATACTATGGCGAGAATGCAACGAGCAGAAAACACCAGAAATATTTGTTATGCAAGTAATGACGTTTGGCACTACCTGTTCTCCAGCGTGTGCTCAGGCCGTAAAAAACGAAAACGCTTCTCGTCACAAGGCGTCCCACCCCTTGGCATACGACGCCATCGTGAGCCAGCACTACTACATGACTACATCGATAGTTTTACCTCTGACGCTATTGCCCAAGAAACAACCAATCAAGTGATTAATGTTCACGAACATGCCGGGTTTTATATCCGCAACTTCATAAGTAATTCGGATACGCTTCTACAGTCAATTCCAGCAGACAGAAGGCAGGTCGGTGAAACCATTGTTGCGTTTGAGGAAAAGAACGGACCCTATGAAAAGATTCTCGGGGTATATTGGAACACCAAGTCAGACGTTTTCGGCTAAAACCTCAACAAACTGCATGTACGAAACGATTTGCTGCGTTCACAACGAAACCCAACAAAGAGAGAAGCAGTAAGTTTGGTAATGAGCGTCTACGACCCAGAAGGCTTGATAAGCCTTATCACCATTGAAGGACGAATACAGTTACGTGGAATACACATCGCAGTAAAAGATTGGGACCAGCAAATACCGTCAGATCTAGCTGACGCCTGGCGTAGTTGGTTGAAGCAGTTAAACAACATCGGTGACTTCGTCGTACCACGGTGCATCAGACCAGCAGCAGCCTTGTTTACGGAGATCCATACGTTCGTCGATGCATCTAAAGACGCCTTCGCGCGTGCGTTTACGCAAGAAGCTATGATGGCAACATCTTCACAAATCATCTACTTGCGGCAAAGGCGCGAGTGGCACCCATTAAACAGCTGTCAATTCCTCGTCTTGAGCAACAGGCAGCGCTACTAGGAACTCGACTAGCGAAGACAGTGATAGCGGAACTTCGCATTGAGGTTAACCGGTCCGTATTTTGGAGTGATTCCCAGACTGTCCTCGGGTGGATCAAAAATAGAAAACGGAAGTACCAACAATTTGTAACCCATCGTGTGAGTGAAATTCTAGAAACAACGACAATAGATCAGTGGCGTTGGGTGCCAAGTAAGGAAAATCCTGCAGACGCGGCAACCAAAATCACGAACAACGAGAATCTGTGGAAGTATGGACCCGAGTTCTTATTGAAACCAGAGTCTGATTGGCCTACGTCAAAGCGAGAGTATGAAGAGATGGTAATGACCATGTCAGAATCTGGCAAATTAATACCCATAGAAAACTATTCTAGCTGGACAAGACTGGTTCGCCACACGATATTTCTTCGAAAATCTGTCCAGTACATAATCAACAAAAGGTCATTTGATCAGACGATCAAGATGTTGGATGCAGAGGTAGCACGATCATATCTTTATAAAATGGCGCAATCACATGGCTTTCCTGAAGAGATCAAGGCTTTAGGAAATGGTCAAAATGTGAAAAGGGAAAGTGCGCTAAACAAGTTATTTCCTTTTATGAATGAAAGAGGTGTCATCCGTTCCAGAAGCAGATTGGAGAAAATCCAGGCCATGCCGTCATCAGCAAGAACTCCAATCATCTTGCCTCAGAAACATCGAATCACCAAACTTGTTGTTCGTGATTATCATGAGAGGACATTACATCAGGCGGGCAATGTTGTGATCGGCGAATTACGACAAGAGTTCTGGATAATCAATGTGAGAGCAGTCCTAAACAACGTAAAACGATGCTGCCAGTGGTGCATCCTGCACTCTGCGAAACCAGTTTCTCCGATGATGGCCCCGCTTCCAGAATATCGCGCTACTCCATACAACCCACCATTCCTGCACACCGGCGTAGACTACTTTGGACCGTTAGAAGTAGCTGTAAAACGTTCGATGGAGAAGCGTTGGGGTGTACTATTCATGTGCATGTCAACGCGAGCTGTACACCTTGAGCTGGCAAAGAAGCTGGATACAGACAGCTTCCTAGTCTGTCTAAAGAACTTTCAGCACCGACGAGGAAAAGTCAGCCACCTTTACAGCGACAACGGGACGAATTTCGTCGGAGCAGAACGAGAACTACGTCAACTAGTGATGGATATAGATGCCTGGATGGGCAAGGAAGCAGCGTTGCAGTTCAAAATTGAGTGGCATTTCAACCCGCCATCGGCTCCACACTTTGGCGGAGTCTGGGAACGGCAGATCCAGACTATAAAGAAGGGACTTCGATAGATGACGGAAGAATACAGGCTGAGGAAACCCTCACCAGAAACGTTAATGGCTACGTTACTTCAGATTGAATTCATTTTGAATTCACGGCCATTAACACACATACAGTATCGGACATAAAGATAGAACCCTGGTGTTCACACACACACACACACACACACACACACACACACACACACACACACACACACACACACACACACACACACACACACACACACACACACACACACACACACACACACACACACACTTAAGAGAGACAAAGATGGACGAGCAAAGTGGTACCCTTGAAGGTGGATGACATCGTGGTACTATCGGACGACAACGCGCCTCCGGGAAATTGGCTAAAAGGGCGGATAGTTGACGTGCATCGAGCTGCAGACGACCAAGTACGATCGGTAGCAGTGCAGACCGCCAGCGGTATAATCAAACGTCCAGCGGTGAAGGTAGCGTTGCTAGATGTCACTGCGAAGGAACACATATTAAACTTACATAGCAGGAAAAGAAAAGGGTTTATAATGGAACAACTAGCGTTGCTAAATCAAACAGGTGTAATCAATAGAATGGAAAGCCATTCATGAAGATACAAGTAATCCAACCAACGGGTTGTATTACGAGGGGAAGGATGTCGCTCAGGCTTATCAGTTGCGAGCACAAGCGAGCGAACGCGCTGTGTATGTGATGGTGGTAGTAGCGCGTACGATAGGCAGATAAGTGAATTAGAATAGAGCATCCTCTATGGTTCTAAGCGCTTAGTATCCGAGCGTACTAGGTAGTGCATGCGGCAGGCATGCGGTACACTATTAAAAAGGATCGCGTTCGATCCTCAAATAAATATATTTACCTTCGTCCTCATCAAGACATTTTTCGGCTAAGGGCAGGAATTCCTAATAAAAACCTAGTATACACTACACAGAATTAGAAACATAATTTAGCGTTAGAGATAGGTGTCCAGGGCGCGGTATTAGAGGATCGCATTCGATCCTAGCCTAGCCAATATGGTCCTAATATATTTTTCGCCTCGCCTAAGGAAGAATATTTTTCCTAGAAAAGGATGATATCCATCGCTAGAAATACACGCTGTAAAATCATCCCTTTCCTAACAGAAAATAAACAAAATGAGCTAAGCAAGAGAAACGAAACGTTATATATTATTTCACTCCCGAAACGATATAATCTTCGAAAGTTTATTGATCCGCTATTGGACCCCTCCAGTGGTAATCCTCGGCGGACACCAGTAGGCAGAAAGGCGAAGTCGAATCCGATCTCTGATCGCTCACTCTCTACTCCTTGAGCTTCTCCTCTTGAGAGTTTCTGCGGTAAAGGTTCCCCTTCCATGTGCATAGCCCCCCGAAAGCCTGGGGAAACTAGCTGGAAGGCAGTCGCTGTGAGGCGCGAACTTTTGCCAAAGGGATCTCGAAGGCGGAGTTCCTGGCGGCGTTAGTGAAGCGGGGCTTAGTTCGAATTGCTGCTCTTCTCCACGGCGGACCCAGGCACCAGCTACCTTCGCGGCTGGTCGGTGCGGCGGAGAGGTCGGGCAACATTAGGTCTTTCCTACACTATATTAGCCCTGTTATATATAAAGATTTTATGCACAGTGAGGGCTTTAACCATTATTTGCTCTACTTTTGTGGTATAACTATTTTTTCATCGTCAATATACAGAAGAACGTCGATTATCCGGGCAGCTCGGGACCGGACGGTTACCGGTTAATCGATTTGCACAGATAATGGTCCAAGGAATGTCAAATTCATATAAAAATGATACAATTCATCAGATTTATGATTAATTCACCTTGAATCTTTTGATTAATCGTTAGTAGAATATTATTTTAATCTATAACTATAGGTTTAACAACTGTTCATGAACAAAAATGAATTTCGAAAATACCACTAGACACTAAAGAGCTGCACAAAAAACTGGTTGCCCACTTGACTACAGTTGCCAATGTTTGCCATACGTTTGAACAGCTGTCACATTTATGCGCACGGTTAAGCCGCCCGCCGGTTAATCCGCCCCCGGATAATCCGCCCCCGGATAATCGACGTTCTACTGTATAAACATTTAAACCCGCTTGCAAAAAGAATGCTTCAACAATTTGTTGTTGATTTCTCACTGTACTATGGTCGCACCCATATGAGCAGCAATGTACACAATCTTCTCCACGTATTTGATGACGTTGAAGAACATGGTCCATTGTACGATTGATCTTCTTATGATTATGAAAACTTTTTACAGTTTATTAAACGAGATGTTAAGACAGGTTCAGAATGTGTGGAACAAATAGCGGGCAGATGCAAGTTATATGCCTCAATTAATGTGCATCATGGTCCCAAAGAAAAAAAATATCCCTGTTTGACTATAGATGGCTGTGGACTACATGTAACTGAAAGCTTTGTTTTAAAACCAAAATTTCGGGATCAATGGTTTTTAACAAAATCAAATGGTATAGTGAAATTTATGAGAGCAGAAATCTTTCCGCAGAATTCGTTGGTTATCGTTGGAATCAAGTATGATAATAAGGAAAATTATTTTACGGCTACATTTAAAGATTATGTATCTTTTGTAGAGATACAGTCTAGTGAACTGAACATTCATAAACTAAATTCTTATTCACCATCTACTATAGTGACACTTGACCTTATGTTCCGTGAAAGTCCCTACGTTGTGATATTTTAACTGTTTTTACACGAAATAATCAATCGTTTGTTCTCTGTTGGAAAGTAAAGTTAACTTCTTTATTCACACCATTTATGCGTGCTTCGCTTTGCTTCGGCTCGTGACAAGTGCCTCAAAAAGGCGGTTCCCCTTTCACAGCGGTAGCTCCCTAGACCCACAAGAATGATAAAACATCAGCTGCCATAATCCGGCACTGTGGTAGAACCGCAGGTCATTTGAGATCGAACATACCGGCCACCTTGAAACACTCCGTTTTCAATCCATTCTTTGATTACTACATTCTAACGGACAGATTTTAGATACTGCTCGCTTCACAATACCGGATGCCGTACGAAGTGTTGCAACTCGGGAAATTCCATCAGCTCCAGGGTGTATTTCGACGACACGTGCCAATGGCCATTGAACTGCTGGAAGCTGCTCATCCTTCAGGATAACTATATCTCCGACTGATAATTGCTTAGATTGCTTAGCTGACCGATGCAAAACAGTAAGATTTTTCAGATAATCCTGTTTCCAGCGCATCCAGAAGTTTTGCGTGTACCGCTGAAGGAGTTGGTATCTTCCCAGACGATTCATAGGCACCTCTTTCAAGTCAGGTTCGAGAATAACCTTCAAATTGTTTGTAATGAGAAAGTGCGCTGGAGTTAATGCCGTCAAATCATTGGGATCTTCAGAAAGCGGAACTAATGGTCGCGAGTTCATGCAACCTTCTTTTTTTACTAAAACAGTAGTCATTTCCTCCGATGATAAACGCGATGATCCTAGTTGACGAATCAAATGGGTTTTGGCTACCTTCACCGCCGCTTCCCAAAGGCCTCCGAAATTTGGGGCGCGTGGGGGTATCAAATGCCATTGTATCTCTTCTTTTGCCAAATGTTTTGCTATTTTGCTATCTGCAGAATCGTTGAACAGCATTTTGTAGATATGATCAAGTTCATTTTTGGCACCAATAAAATTGGTACCATTGTCTGAATAAATGTGCTTTGGTTTACCCCGCCGATAAACAAAGCGATCAAGTGCCATCAGAAACGAATTAGTGCTCAAATCTCCGACTAATTCCAAATGTACTGCTTTCGTACACATGCAGACAAATACACAAATGTAGCACTTATTTGGTGCGGCCTTGCGGTGTGTTGGCCTCAAATACAAAGGTCCACAATAATCTAGACCCGTACAACTGAACACCTCGTTAACTGTAACACGTTCTGCTGGTAGTTGCCCTTCAGGTTGAATTATAGGTTGTGGATTTGCTCTGCAACATCGAAAACAATTTCGTATGACCTTACGTACAGCTCTTTTTATATTGATTGGCCAGATCTCATCTGTAACTGCGTTAAGAGTTGATGATATTCCTCCATGCATTGCTTTTACATGTTTGTCCATGATCAGGAGTTGAGTAAATAGATGGAATCCAGGAAGAACTATTTGATGCTTAGTATTATAATTCAAATCAGAATTTCTGAGCCGGCCACCAACGCGGATTATTCCTTCATTATCTATAAACGGGTTTAAAAGCTTCAACGTTGAACTTCGAGCAACAGGAATCCCTTTGTGGATTTTATGAAGATCGTTGGTAAATGTTTCAGCTTGCACAAGTTTTACAAGTCGCTTTTTAGCATCAGCAAGTTCCTTTACCGTCAATGTACTATTGCTTATTCTTGGTTGCAGACGACGAGCATTATGAACAAAACGAAAACAATATGCAACCACGTCGATTAGCTTCTGGTATGACCCATATCATGTAAATATTTCATTTTTTTCTTGTATTTGCGTTGTTAAAACGATATTCGATCTTATTTCGTCTGTTGTAATTTGACCTGTTCTCTCTTTTTGTTGGGGCCAATTCTCCTTTCTCTCTGATAACCATTGTGGACCTTGTTTCCACAATTGATTGTTGATGAGCTGATGCGGTAAAACTCCGCGTGAAATAAGGTCTGTTGGATTTTCTTGTCCAGATACATGTTGCCAAACAGCATCTCGAATTGCTTGGATCTCAGCAACTCGGTTTGCTCCGAATGTTTTCCAAGTCTTTGATTCAGCATTTAGCCAATCTAGCACCACGGTAGAATCGGTCCAAAATCGATGAGCAACGAACTTAATCTCCATTGCAGCCATTACCTTCTCATGCAATCGAGCTCCTAATAATGCACCGCAAAGTTCAAGTCTAGCAATCGTCAATGCCTTCAGTGGAGCCACTCTCGATTTTGAAATCAGGTGAAATCAATCCCAATGGATCATACAGTTGAGCAATCATTGATAGTATGCTACGCATGGTGTCTCTCACTGATTTCGTAGTAATAGAAATGTTGAACTGGAACGTATCAATTTCTGGTTCCCAACATATACCAAGCGTACTAATTGTCTCCTTGTCGTCGAACCTTAACGATGATTTTGTTGCCAATTGTTCAGCGGGAACGTCAGATAAAACGGCTAATGAATTCGAACACCATTTTCGAAAAGTAAAACCGCCTCTCTGCGCCAGTGCACTCCTCAACGTAGCTCCTCCTCACGTAGCTGTATAGCTACAATTCACGTAGCTCAATTCCTCACGTAGCTGTATAGCTCCATCAACACTATTTGACCCAGCAATAAGGTCATCCACGTACAGTTGTTTTTTCAGCGTATCCTTGGCAGTAGGAAACGCGTCACCCTCATCTTCAGCCAACTGCTAAAGTGTTCTTGTAGCTAAGAAAGATGAAGGTGCCAAACCGTATGTTACTGTGCACAGCTCATACGCCTGAATGGGCTGGTTATCGTCAAACCTCCACCATATTCTCTGTAACGGTCGATCCTCCGGATGCACAAGTACCTGACGATACATTTTTTCCAAGTCCGCAACTAGCGCGACCTGAAATTTACGAAAACGGATTATTAAGCTCAAAAGATCATCTTGGATGACTGGTCCAACCAATAGCGCATCATTCAGAGAGTGTCCTGTGCTAGTTGGTGCTGACCCATCAAATACCACTCTCATTTTAGTCGTGGAACTTGTCTCCTTAAACACAGGGTGATGTGGAAGGTAGCAGCAGGTTGCTGCATCCAGGTTGTCAGGCGACACAGGAACCATATGACCGAGTTGTATGTACACCAAAATAAACTCATTGTACTGCTGACGAAGTTGTGAGTTAGCAAATAACTTACGTTCTAATCCAGCAAACCTCTTAAGTGATGTCGTTTCTGATTTTCCAATCATGGTAGAATGTTGCTGATGTTTAGGCAGTTTCACGATATATCTGCCTGTTTCGTCTCGTGATACCGTTTGCTCATAATAAGCTTCGCATCTCTGCTCATCCGCCGAGAATTGCGAAACATGCAGCTCTTCGATCTTCCAAAACCGCTCAAGTTGATCACTAATGTTTTCCGACGATAACATAACATGACACTGAGCTGCTTCTTGCTGAATTATAGCTTCTTCTCGGAGCACTTCACCTGTTACCACCCAACCGAACACTGTTTCAACTAACAATGGACCATGTTCACTAAGTTTGAGCCGGCCTTCCCTCAGAAACGTGTAGAAATGCGATGCACCGATTAGCATATCCACTCGTCCAGACTGATGGAATTCTGGGTCTGCGAGCGCCAACCCAGCAGGTAATTTCCAACATGATGTGGAGAAAGATGTGGCTGGAGTGTTTGCTGTTACCTTGCTCAAAACCAAGAAATTTAGTTTCAGAGCAAATTCACTAAATCTGGAACGGATTTCCACCTTCATTTCACATGACGCCTGAGTCTTCGTTCCATCCACACCTGTAATGGGTACATGGGTACGCATACGCGGCAAGCACAAAAGCTGACTCAATCGCTCACTTATCGCATTGGGCTGCGCACTGTTATCCAACAACGCACGTACTGGATGTTGCGTACCATTTGCGTCAACTACAAACAACACCACCGTTGTCAGCATAACATTAGAATATCAGCTTCGGTCAGTAGAGTTGCACTGCATTGGAATATTAGCAAGCACCATCGTACTAACAGAACCCACCGAATCATCTGCTATTGCACTATCGCTTCGTTCAGCATGCAGCAAGGTATGATTCCGTTTGCCACACGTTTGACACCCATACCTTGACGTACAACTGGTTACAAAATGGCTGCCCTGCAAGCAATTCCAACACAATTTGTGCTGCCTCACAACTTGCTGGCGCTTCTTTGCATCGAATTCATTGAAACGCCGACAATTCACTATTGTATGCCCCTGCTTTCCACACACAACACACATATCCACTTTTTTCTCGGCCGCTGCAGCAGTGTTCACACTCACTTTTACACGCGGTTGTCGCTTCCTCGTTTCACCCGTATCGTTAGCAAGCGTTTCCAACAAACGCACACGCTTACGCAGAAACTCAACCATGTCACTGTATGTGTAACTTTTATCCGCTTGTGCTTCTTCCCACGCCGCAAGAGAAGCACTATCCAATTTCTCACTAAGAAGCTCAACAAGGAATGAGCTAAGATGTTTTATTGGTTCACCGAGTTGTTCTAACACCAATGTGTGTCGCTGGAAATCATCTACAGTGCGTCGCAATAAATCTAGATTGCTATTGATAATCTTCGGTAGCCTCAAAATGGCTTGGATATGACGTTTCTTAAGCAAATGTTTATTGCCATAGCGGTCTACCAACATTTGCCATGCAATTTTGTAATTCTCATCCGTAGTGAGAATTGGCTCAATTAGCCGTGCTGCCTCACCTTTGAGCGCAGCTTTCAAATAATGTAGCTTTTGCACACCAGAAAGCTCATCTGATTTATCAATCAGGGACACAAACGTGTCATGAAATGGTAACCAATCATTAAAATCACCTCCAAACTCAGGCAATTGTATTACTGGTAATTTCATTTGGGACACAATGGGTACCGGTTTAACGTCGCTGACTATTGGATTAGACGATGGCTTCAGCCGTAGCAGATTGGATCTAACACTCATGTATAGCTCCTCCATTTCTGCACGCGTCTTTTCATTTTCAGCGTTGTCTTCCTCAAGGGTTAGCTTGTCTAACTCTTCTTGAACTTCTTCAAAACCATACCACACTTTCTCGAGCCTCTCGAGCCTTGTGGTCACCTCATGAATCTTGTCCACAGTGTACGTTTGTACGAATAAACCGATTCGCCGCATCGAATCTATAATGTTTTTTCTTGTTTGCTCTTTGCCACGAATTTTGTCTTCTCGCGCAGTCGCCATTGTTACACTTGCGTTAAACACACTGTTTAATACGTTGCACACGCACACAAAATCCTAGCCAGCTCCAAGCACACACTCACACGCACACAGCAAAGAACAAGCGAGAACTTTTGCACTAATTATGATTACCACAATTGAAACCGATAATCAGGCACTTATCCTGGTCACTTGCACCAAAAATGTTCCGTGAAAGTCCCTACGTTGTGATATTTTAACTGTTTTTACACGAAATAATCAATCGTTTGTTCTCTGTTGGAAAGTAAAGTTAACTTCTTTATTCACACCATTTATGCGTGCTTCGCTTTGCTTCGGCTCGTGACAAGTGCCTCAAAAAGGCGGTTCCCCTTTCACAGCGGTAGCTCCCTAGACCCACAAGAATGACAAAACGTCAGCTGCCATAATCCGGCACTGTGGTAGAACCGCAGGTCATTTGAGATCGAACACCTTAAGTCTATTAAATGTAAGTTAGTTGCCGTTAATTTACCCCCTCGTTCTCTTGTGTACTTTGATGTTGATGAATTTCAAGATTCTATGCCTCCATCTGTATTATTTTTTCCATTATTACACACTTTTCTTCCAAACTAACCATATTTTTTATCTTAAAACCATGATTGTGACTTGTTTTGTCTTAGTGTAAATTATAATGTTATTGATTTTTTCAAAGGTTTACGGGTTTATTTCAAAACTTTTGGTGGAGGGTATATCATAGTATGTATAATATATCATATAATGTATTATGTAGAGGGTTTAGGTTGACGATGTATTACATCACATTTTGAAAGAGGGTATATCATAATAAAAGTATAAAATAGTTTTCATTACAGAGTTAGCAAGGAAAGAAATTTGTTTAATCTACAGGAAACTTCATTGTAGTTTTTTTTTAATTGAATAGATCAGCACGAATTGTCGCATGTACATGCATTTAATAATAAATGTAAAAGTTAGTGAAAAAACCAAGGGATTCATTTCATGTTTGTTTATACTTTTTTATGTAAACACAATTATTTTTGGTAATTTGGACTTATTACTACGTTTAACGACAATGCCAATCTTTAAAACAAATTATCCAATCAACCTGTGATCCATAAGTAGTGTAACATCCACGACAGCTATAACTAAAATATTAGAACAGTTGATTGATCGTATGGTATCTTTTGATCATTCCGTACAAACACTAATCTCCAACATCTATTTTTTTTCTAATACTGCTCAACGTGTTTCGCATCCCATACGAGGATACATCGAGGAAAAGCTATCCCCTTACGTGACACGACACAACGTGACTGCGCTTAATATGGCATTTCTTCCAGTCTCGACAGTTCCGCTTGTTTTTTAGATAAGAAGTAAGTTAACATTTATTGTTTCATTTCAACAATTTATTTCAATTATTATATATTCAGTTATAATGCAATCTTATCACTTTTTTAACAGCTCTTTGGAACATTGCTCATAGCAAGGATTTATTTCGTAATTCTATATAATGCATTTACACAACTCTAATAAGTGAGTATTATTTCATTTGAATTATTTTTTTATATTATAATCCTAATTAAATAGTTCAACGGGATTATAATAGAGCTTCCACTAATTTTAAGAACTATAATCTAATTATCTTTTACTATTTACACACTACTTGATCTCGGCTTATGGCAACTAGACTTATTTATGTATTTGTTTTGTTTTAAATTATCACTTTAGTAACAATAAATTTATTTCCGTTAATTTTCAACAACGGCGATTCGATCTTAATGCGCACGCTTAAAAATTTGTCCGGTCTCTCTCGTGTTTGCTATCTAACTGCTTGCTGCTAATTGCGTCAAACTCGACCTTCTTTGACCCTTTCGCTAAGGTTTGCGACCTTAGCATAAAGCGCTAGTCATCTCGCTCTTAACACTGCCTAATCTCCTGATCGTACGCTAGCGCCAATCTGCGATTGGTGGTGGAATCGCTCCGGTTAATCCATTCGCTTCAACTCGCTGACAGGTGTTTGTTTACATCATACCGCGTGCCAAAACGTGTCAACAATCACTATGATTTAATTTCAGTTGCATCCAATCTTTTAATGTTTTATATTCACACAAAGGTATTTTATCTCCTATTTTTGTTTATCCTGTCCACGAACATCGCAATAAAATGTTAGGCCTTAGGATTAAGTGAAGAGTGTCACAAGCACGTTGTTTAAAATCGCCTTCTACAATATTTTGTTTCACCCATTGTACAAATTCATCACGACACTCTTTTGTTTTCAGTTTCTCCTCCTGGGTATTCATCTCCTCAATGGACTCCACTGTGCAAAAGGTTGGCGATGGGGTTTTATCTGTGAGGCTCAAGCAGGTGTTTTGATTCGCCAACAATTGTTGCATCATACCGGTCAGAACATCGAGCTTGTTGTTCATCACATCGTTCTGGACCTTTAGCTGAGCTACCATTCGGCTTATAGATATCACAACTACAAACATAAATACCCTCGTACCTCACCAATACATGTATATCAAGGTCGGCGCGCGTACACTCACAGACTCGCAAAATCCTGTTCTCATATCCCCTAATTTTACCCTCAGTCCGAACAAGGTCGTGCGGGTAGGCTTATACCCCGAACGTCCCGCACGACAAAATCGAGCAGTTTTGTAGCTCGGATTTTCGATCGCTTTCCACCAAAAGCGATCGAAAAACCCGCTGCGCAAAGCGATCGAAAACTTCTCAAACTCAAACTGCAAACATATTTCACAGCCCATGGCTGTGAAATATTTCGCATTCAAAATTGGAGCAAATTTATAAATGAAATATTTCGAAATTTTCAGCGCTGAAATTTTTGGATTGAAATATTTCTTCGATCGGAATCCAAGCGTTTTCCCTGACATTTCTGCTCGCTTTTTCGATCGCTTTTGACGGAAAGCGATCGAAAATCCGAGCTACAAAACTGCTCGATTTTGTCGTGCGGGAAGCGAGCAGAAATGTCAGGGAAAACGCTTGGATTCCGATCGAAGAACTATTTCAATCCTAAAATTTCAGCGCTGAAAATTTCGAAATATTTCATTTAAAATTTTGCAACAATTTTGAATGCGAAATATTTCACAGCCATGAGCTGTGAAATATGTTTGCAGTTTGAGTTTGAGAATTTTTCAATCGCTTTGCGCAGCGGGGTACCCGAAAGGTATGCATGCTTCACTTATCAGAATCTAAATGCAAGGACAAGCCAAAAGAGATGTAGAAAAGTTTCCTTACGGCTACACACCCGCACGACAAAATCGAGCAGTTTTGTAGCTCGGATATTCGATCGCTTTCCACCAAAAGCAATCGAAAAAGCGAGCAGAAATGTCAGGGAAAACGCTTGGATTCCGATCGAAGAACTATTTCAATCCTAAAATTTCAGCGCTGAAAATTTCGAAATATTTCATTTAAAATTTTGCAACAATTTTGAATGCGAAATATTTCACAGCCATGAGCTGTGAAATATGTTTGCAGTTTGAGTTTGAGAATTTTTCAATCGCTTTGCGCAGCGGGGTACCCGAAAGGTATGCATGCTTCACTTATCAGAATCTAAATGCAAGGACAAGCCAAAAGAGATGTAGAAAAGTTTCCTTACGGCTACACACCCGCACGACAAAATCGAGCAGTTTTGTAGCTCGGATATTCGATCGCTTTCCACCAAAAGCAATCGAAAAAGCGAGCAGAAATGTCAGGGAAAACGCTTGGATTCCGATCGAAGAAATATTTCAATCCTAAAATTTCAGCGCTGAAAATTTCGAAATATTTCATTTAAAATTTTGCAACAATTTTGAATGAGAAATATTTCACAGCCATGAGCTGTGAAATATGTTTGCAGTTTTAGTTTGAGAATTTTTCAATCGCTTTGCGCAGCGGGCCCATGACAGGCATTTTATTAAGTCGTTCGAGTGAACTACGGGAGCGCCCCTAAGTGATAATCATTTCAAGTATCATGGACTTAATATGTAATGATATTATATAAGAATAAAACTTATAAATCCCGTGGTACAGTCATCAACTCGAACGACTCAATAACATGCCCGTCATGGGTTCAAGCCTACAACCGTCTCCTTGTAGCAAGGAATGACTATCTTGCTGCGTGATAAAGAATAAAGTCTCGAAAGCCTGTATAAGCCGGAAAGTCCGCGTAGGACGCTACGCCAAATAGAAGAAGAAGAAGAATAAAACATACAACAACAGCAGTAACATGATCTTTAATGTCATCGATTTGATGGAGGTGATTTCATTTAGCCAAAGTGAATAAAATGTTGTATTTTATATTCAAATTCTTAATATTTTAACAATTCTTAACAACAGAAAAAACCAATAACGCGTTACAACAACACTGTGCGTAGTATACTGTTTATGTGCAGCACATTTTTCGTGCCTAGCCCAACAAATGGGCTCAATTGAAAAAAGGGCATCACAAAAACTGTCCGCAGAACCAAACCGACGTAGCACGAGAATGTAGAACCGCACATTCAATGTGGTAACACACTTACTACAGTTGCGCAAAACTGGGCACACCAAAAATTGTGCTATAGCTCAAAACTGTGCTCTACCACAACATTGTCCTCTACCACAAAATTGTGCACACAAAAAATTGTGCTATAGCTCAAAACTGTGCTCTACCACAACATTGTCCTCTACCACAAAATTGTGCTCTGCCGCAAAATTGCTTGCGCACAAAATTGCGTCTTAGCACAAAATAGTGCGCGCACAAAATTGTGCTAGAGCACAAAATAGTGCGCGCACAAAATTGTGCTATAGCACAAAATTGTGCTATAGCACAAAATTGTGCTGTCCCGCCATGCAATTGACAGCGACTTGCGAGGGCGCGCGAGGGCTCGCATGCCATACAAGTTCACCGCCCCAGAGCCCTCGCATTAAAGAGCTTGCGAGCCTAGGCAGTTTTTTCTACGCTAGTTTTAGCAGTTATAATTAAAACACCCCGAGAGCATGTATAACATTGCAAATTATAGCTTACTAAACACCTAAATTTTGAGATTTTATTTTGAAAAAATCCACAAAAATGTAAATAGTGATCTTTTCGACAAATAACACAGCAAAACAATAATTAATGAATAAAAAATAAAAATCTTAAAATATTTTTAAAATATCTTAAGATTTCGAGCAGATGATACCACTTGCTTAAGTCACTGAAAGCCCACTTCACTAGTGGGTATAGGCAGGCCTTGACCGCCAGCGGTTGTTGTGCCAAGAAGAAGAAGAAGAAGAAGAAGAAGATACCACTTGCAACCCTCGCAATGTTTGACGGGGTTGCACAATATTGTGCGGTTGCACAAAATTGTGCGGTTGCACAAAATTGTGCGGTTGCACAAAAGTGGTACCACAATTTTGTTTAGTGTGCAAGTGTGCCCGCACATATTGATGTGATGTGCGTGCGTGGTAGCACTGTGCTACTTGACCCATCACTACATGCGACACACTCGCACTCCACCACCTCATCCCATTCCTGAACGCTCCCACTGTTGCGATGATTGCTGATTTTTGCTCTGAGCGTGAGACCCACACTCACAATCTTCCATTCGCCACCAACCTCCCCCACGTATGTACGCTCCCACCTCATTAGTGTTAGTTAAAATCAGTTATGAACGCGAGATCCCGCTTTAGCGAGTCACTATGGACGGAAGACATTATGGACTGTCTGGGGTAGGAAAATAAAATATTATCATTAGCTCATTAGCTTGGTCATTTTATTTTATTTATTATTTTTATTTTTTGGCACTTCACAGGTACAAAAACAAAGTGGCTTATTCACCAAACCGGATCACGTGGAAGGATTTTTGCGGCCTCTCGTTGATAAAGTAAACAAGATTCAATCAAGCGGCTTGCGGTTCGGTGACAAGACGGTGGGCGTTAAACTTTAAATGTTTATCGCTAATTTACCCGCCCTCTGCTTTGCCCAAGGTAAGTGTAGTAATAAATGTAGTATAAAAAGCAACAAACATCAATTTATGTAAATTTTAAAACCGATTTTGTTTTCATTTCAGCTACCATAAGCTACGTTGGCAAACACAGCTGCCATAAATGTACATGCGTGGGAGTACACGAAGGGAAAAAGTAATTTTTGATGATTTGGATGCTGAATTGCGGACTGAGGAAAGCTTTAAAGTCAGGACGGATAAGGAACATCACAAAAGTTGGAAGTCACCTTTGAAAGATGTGGTGAGTTTTAACATTATAGACCATAAAATCATAGCAGAACGCATGCATCAATCGGATTTGGGCATTTCAAAAAAAAAAAATAGCAACAGGATTTCTTGAGCACAATTTTACCAAATTCCCCAAATGGCCCGAAGCACACATAGAAACAGTTTCATTTTTTTTAAATAGCGACACAGCTTCCAGTAGAGTTCAATAGAAGATAGCACGTTGAATTTATGAAATTGTGGAAGGCGGCAGAGTTCCGTACATTTTTACATTACGTTACTATAATTTTGTATCGAAATTTTATGTGGGAGGAAGCATTTAGTCATTATTTGCTTTATTTTTGTTCTATCATTATATTTTCCAGTAATCATCACAAACCTCTTTGGTCGGTTGGTAAAAGATTAATGTTTTCTTCTTCTTCTTCTTTGGCACAACAACCGCTGTCGGTCAAGGCCTGCCTGTACCCCACTAGTGAAGTGAGCTTGGCTTTCAGTGACTTATTGTTACCATAGCAGGGTAGTCAGCCCTACCTAAGGCGGCACGGTCTATTCGGAACTTGAACCTATGACGGGCATGTTGTTACGTCGAACGAGTTGATGACTGTACCACCAGACCGGCCCAAAAGATTAATGTATATTTATTGTACGTAAAAAAATTGCTGATTTTTGTGGCAGAACTAATTTAACTACTAATGTACATGGCCTTTGACATATTTATGATGATATAGATAATTTTGGAGCGGTAGATGATATATCCGCATAAGATTTTGAAAATCATTTATAGATTTTAAAAGGTAGTTGTAAGTCAGGCAACAGATGTATGGAACAGGTAATAATAAGATGCAAGGAATATCAACACATAAAAAAGCTAAAAACCAACCAGCTCATTTCTCGCTCCAACTTATCCGCAGTTGATGCCTAAAGGTATTGGTTTGCAAGTTAGAGCCGACTTTGGCTTAAAAGCCAATTTTAGAAACCAATGGTTTCTTAGTGACACAAATTGTATTTGCCAGTTTGTGGAAGCTAGAGACACATTCTTCTTTTGCTGTCGTTGGTATGCAGTATGAGTCGAAAGAGATGATGTTTAAGCTTTCTGCAAAGGACCATATTTCTGAAATAGAATTATCGTCCACTAGTTAACACGTTTATAAAGTCAAAAATAACACTCCTCGCCAACGGGTAGAACTATCGCATCAAAACATTTAATGTAAATTGGTGGCAATACATTTATCATCCCAATCCCTATTTGGCAACTCTATCCTAACCACCATTCCATCCGATACAACAGGATTTTTCCTCTTCTCCACACTTTTCCAAAAGCATAGTTGTATTCATTAAGCGCGTGGTCACGGAGCTGAAAAAATGTTGAAAAATTTTTCAACTTTGTCAAAATTGCTTGTCAACTGCAAAAAAGAGCTTTTCTCGTGGCCGCACCAAAAACATACACAAGAGCGACAAAAAGCTCCAACATCTGAATATCATCGATATTTTGTTTAAGAAGCACTAACTAGGTACATAAATCAATTATAATCATGCATTTTAGCATTATTATCATAACAATGGGTCACAACTGCGCCAAATAGCTGTTTGTTTACGCTTTTTCACGAATGTCAAATTTTGTCAACTTTTGTCAACCTTTTTTCCTGGCTGCTCCAGGTTACAAAATTTTGACAAAAGCTGAAAAAAGTGACAAAAGCTCACATTTTGAAAAAAATTTCAGCATTTTGTCACTCCCGTGGCCTTTCGCTTATTTATAATGTTTGTCATCATAATTTTCTAAGGCACGGGTAAGTTTCAATACTATTTAAGCAGGGTGGCCACTCGAAGCAGGATTTGAAATTCCCGGTTTTTTCCCGGGTTTTCCCGGATTTTTTAGGGATTTTCCCGGTTAATTTCACTTCATTTACCCGTAGTTGATAGCCTTGTGCGATACTAAATTTTCAAGGCTTTTTTTTAACAATTTTATAGATAACTCTAATAGTATTTATAACTTTGTCTGTAATTAGTAAGAAAGTGCAAAGCTACATGTTATCGATATATTTCATAATACAGACTGACTTCACTGGTTGAACTTTGATTCACTGTTAATGATTGAATGAACGCTTTTTATTTAGCAAATTTTTCCATACAAAAAGATCTGAATTTATTCTGAACAAGCCATGAGATTTATTTGTATTTTTTCGGATATCGGTGGATGAGTTCTAGTTTCGCATTTGAACAGTGAGAGAAAAATAAACAAGAATTAAATACAATAACCCTAATCTTTTATTTAAAAATAAAACTATTAAGCAATATAAACGTTTTTATAAGATTGCTGAACAGCTTATTTATTCAAATTATTCATTTTCTCTTCAATCAATGCTACCTCTTTTTGAGCATCTGCGAGAATTTTGGCTTTTACTGATTCTAACTCCTTGAGTGCTTGATGCATTGTCTTTTTTCTAGCACTGGCATCGTCCGTTTTTGCCCTTTCCTTCTTCTTTTGCTCGAGGTTCTCGACGTATCGTCCATGCGCGTTTCGAGCGTACTGGACGAGTGATTTATTTATTTCAACCCCTAAAACCCCACCAGCGTTCAAAATAGCGTCGTACGCTATTCGCTGTGCCACTAAGCTTTCGTCAATTAAATTAACAATCAGACACTCTTTGTTTATAGAAAATCCTCGCTCCAGAGTTGCATTGCCATGTGATAGAAATATTTTTTTTTTTTTAAATTCTTAACTTTGAGAATTCTTTTCCCGAACCCGCAAGAACTTTAAACCAAAAATTATCTAGTCGACATTCATGTCGCTTGTAGGCAGCTAGAGATGACTTTATGCTCAAAATTTCCACCGCATTTGTGAATTCTTGACGAACTTTGTCAGCTACATTACCCGTTAAATGTTCTCTTTGGACCATGTAATCCAGGCAGTACTCCAACCGTTTCAAGGCAATATCAAGCGATTTTGTTAAGGTCTCTGGATCTATACATGAGATATATCGTGTAAAACTGTGTGATAGTGGAGAACGGTCACCAATTTTTGTCAAAAAGGCAATATAATAAGCTTTACAATCGTTCTTAAACTGTAGGATAATCTTTTCAGATATTTTTCCACGTGCCATTATTGTTTTAATTGCCGCTTTGACTCCAAAACCGATATCAATTTGCGATGTCGGTAGAATGTTGTTATCTTTGAGCTCGATATCAGTGATCGCTTTAACTTTTACATTTGGGCATTCCGATTTTAAAACCTTACTCATTATAGAATGGGTAAGTGAAGTTAACTCATCAAACAAAAATGGCGCCATAGGAGCATCACATTGAAATTCTCGCAAAAAGGGTTCTACAAATCCAGCTGATGAAATAAAAAAGGCAAGTTTTGGGGTCAACATTTCATCAGAAATGGCCTTTTCTATTCCAGCGAATGGCCTAGACTGAGCAACTGCTGCAAAACTTCTTTTGAAAGAATGGTGACCTTCCTTGAGTTTTTTGTCACGTTGGTTTTTGACTGCAGCCACAAAGACTTTCAAATGAGGAATCATTTTAGAAGCGCGCTCAGCCACATTCAAATTTTCAATCCATCGAACAGGACAAAATTTCAGGGGGAATAAATTGGATCCGGTAGTTTCTTTATAATCTGCACGGCGCAACGGAAAGTCTTTGAACAAATAATAGAGGGATGTCAAAAGCTCATCAATGTTCCATTCAGTGTGCTCCATGCCATTTTTAAAAGCATTATGATTAGCATGTAAGCCGCAACTACCTATGTTTAACAAATCAAAAGATGGTACCCCACGCAGATTTCGAAGTTCTTCACTTAAGTCCTTCATTAAACGCCAATTTACATTCGGCCCGTCCATGCTTAGCTGAATCACATTATTTAGTAGAGCAGGCTTTTTTTCTGTGCACTGTTTCAATCCGTTAAGGAGATCGACTGCACGAGAAGAATCTAAAAACGCTGATCCAATGTATCGACATTCTACCTGTTCCTTATTTTCATTCCAAAATCTCACACTAACATCCATCTGATGGCGCTGTGAAACTTTGTTCAATGTTTCATCGAAACCAGTTACTATTTCGGAACATACATCAAGTTGCTTAAATATTTCGTTTGTGAAATAAGGTGCCAAATAAAACGTTATTAGATACGCAAGTTTTGTGCGTCCCTTCTCGAGCTTGGCAGCAATTTGGCTGTCCGGAAACATTGTCTTGAACAAATTAGTGTTAGCCCCAGCACTGCGATAGGAGTTATGAGTGGCAATAGTTTCCAGAGCCCACACAATTTCAGCACTTGTAACTTGCTCGTTTATCATGAATCTGTTCAAGACGTTGGAAGCCTTAGAGTGTTGATTATCAGCGTTCGTGGAAGAATCTGAAGCTATGATATGGGTAGCCATTGCAGTGGAAAGTGAAGGAAGTGACGGAGATGACGACAACAAGTTATTACCAACGATTGGATCTATAAAAAAGAAGAAAAGAGCTCTCTTAAAAATCAAATAATCATATTTTTGCGTACATAGCGCTACCATTATTTACAACACTATATAGATTTAACCATTAAGCTTAAGTTACAGAATTCGTGAGAGTGTAAATTAATTGCTAGTTATCGGGTTATACACCAACTACCATAAGTGTAAATCAGTGGTCTCCAACCTGTGGTCCGCAGCATTAACAGTCCGCGAAATTTTTTTTTTTCTAACAATTGCTTATTGCCATACACATAGTGCAGTTGTTTTCCCACAATCAAGACAATAATTTTAACAGTTACGTATAGAATGAAGTGAAATTGAACGTGAAATTTTAGGGTTTTCGACTGTATTTCAAAACATTTTTATTAGAATATGGCTGTTTTACACCAAAAGAAAGGAAATTAAATTCCCCAACTATGTAGACTAGAAATCATATTTGATTAATAAATCTAATGCATTTCCTTGCGACTCCCAGATTTGTTCACGGTGAAACAATAATGGTCAGCGGAGAATTCAAACGAAATGTTTTTAATTCTATATTTTAATATGTTTTATAATTGAATATTCTTTCTTTTGGAGTGTGATTGGCCATATTCTCATAAATGTTAAATGAAATATAGCAAAACATATAAAATTGCACATTACTTTCACGCAATGTCTAAGGCGATCTTATGATGTTAAACAAATGCTTAAAAACTTTGGACTATGTATAGAAAATAAGATGTGGGCCGCATCAAATCTATTATCACAGCCAAGAGGTCAGCCTACAAAGGTTGGAGAACACTGCTGTAAATATATAATTTGCAGAATATTTTATTCCGCATATCAGTGTATATTTTTAAAATGTTAAAACCATTATTGCATGACTTATTATTAAAAAAAAAAAAAAACAAGTAAAGATCGCCTTTCATACATGCTACAACCAGTATCACAAATTCTTTATTAATTCTTGTAAATAAAATATCATCAACATCCAGCCATTATTTATACTCATAAAATACATTGCGAATACACAAACAAACGGCTGGCTGTGGGCGCCTTTATAGCGGTCTAGGTGAAGTGGGTGTTGGGATAAAAAAAATCAGGTTATGATTACATTCATAACGTTGTTGAGGTTTTTGTGATCTGATCTGGCTTTTGTCTGATCGGATTAGCTTTGAATCTATATTCACTTTATGGGTAAGGCTGTTAGGCAATTTTAAACTAATTTTTGTAAACCTTTTTGCACATTTTGGTCTGTATTCTTAAAACGATCAAAACTTCTGAGACAAAATTATTTTTAGGAAAAATGAATATTTTTCAAAATTACAGGCTGATCCTTGTAAAATTCATAAAACCTTTAATACAATTTGAAGAACTTAAAAAAAATCGTCATCAAAAAATATTTCTCTAAGACCCCTACTGGAATATGTTATATGTACTTCTAGATTATTTTGAAATACATGAATTATTACAAAAACTTGTTTAAGAAAGTGTCTTATGATACATCCCTAATTCGTTTTTTAATATTCAGTCATGTAATAATGATTTTAACAATTTCAAAAAAATATAAAAATATTGAATTTATAACCGAACACATATATAAAAATGGGACACAATTTGTTGAACTTTTTTTATCGCAAAACTATGAAAGTGTTAACACGTTCCACCCGATGCTGATTTTCATTAACTTTCCGTTCCGCCGGCAACACCAACGCGTACCAACGTAATCACCAAGAATCACCAGTAATCATTCCCGTATGCCGTGGCATTAGCGTTTTGCGGGAGTAACAACAATCATCGTCAAGAACTGTAATACTCACAAGAATAGCAGCGAAGCGCAGATCGAAGAATCTTGTTCTAAGAATTATTGCGGTTGGCAAAAATCTCATCGCACACATAACAGTATTGATGTACTGGGAAGAGTTTAAATCGTAATACAAAAAAAAAAACTTAATTTTTCTGCAGCATATTTGGTTCAAAATCAACTGCTTGCGTTGATGATGCTGGTGGAACGGAAAGTTAATGAAAATCAGCATCGGTCGGAAAGGGTTAATCGGCTGCAAACACTCTTTTTAATGCTACCATATGGAACACCATCCTAAGTTTGTTACTTTAAGATTCTAAACACGTTATAACTTTTACACATACCAAAAACCAAAAATTAAAACTTAACTACCGCCAAACGGTTATTCACTTACTTGGTAAAAAATGGCTGATCGGAAGGTTAGTTTTTCGAACCAACACATTATGTTGATGTGCTTTGCTTTTTTCATGACTAACCAAAGCCACTCTACCCATAGTGTTGATTTTTATTTTTTGTTACACCATTTGCAAACCGCCGCATATACGTCCTTCGGGTCAGGAGAACACCATGGAAATGAATTTTCATAGTTTGGATTGTATGTGGTAGGCATAGCAGACAATCTATGGGAGACTATTATTAATAATTAATAAATTAACCAATTTGCAGCCAGTGCTGTATAAAACTTACCTGATAGCAAATTGAATAATTTGAAAAACACACTTCAATAAACTGAATATCAATTAATTCAAATGACACCGTGATTTGCACTTGCACTTCGACAATCCAATTTTAAATCTTCCCCCAGGACAATCGCATGGCAATCGGATTGAACGCGCAACATTTTCCATACAATCCGCAGTTTTGCGTTTTCTTCGCGCCAACTTTGCCTGTATTTTCAATAAGCCAAGCGATTTTACCCCCTCCTACACGCATTGTATCCTACAGCACGTTTGACGCGGCAACGTTCACCACATACACACACACATCTCCACACTCAGGTTACGACATCTTCCCTGTTGCTGTTCTGGACTCAGACAAAATTTGTGTTTCTACACTTATTGTTCAAAAAAGTAGTAGCTCTTAGGATCTGAATTTACAAACAAACATCAAAATGTTATGTTCTGCTAATGATATTGCACTAAATTTAATTGCACTACATTAAGTTTTTACATATCTTTCGTAAAAGTTCGTCAGAGTATGAAAATGTCGATTCAATTTGTCATGAATAAATTGAATTTTAAGATTTTCGCGCATAAAATTATGACGCGCGCTGTCTGTGCGGCGGCGTAAGTCGCTACTCGTATAGCCGTCTCGCTTCTTCTTGTGTGTGCTTTACCGTTGCTCACCGCTTCAAGAACATTGCTGCTCACACACACGTCAGTCTGTGGCAAACAATTGGAGGGGGAGGATGTGTCGGTTTGCTCCAGAAATCGTGCGTGATTTTGGTGTTCTGGATTTGGTTCCATCGCTGTTTGTTTTGGTGAATTTGAAAAGGTAAGAATCATCAACCGATGTAAAAGTGTGAGAGTAAGATGATGCTGATGGTGACTGATGCTTTTCTTTGTTTCTTTTCCTGCTTTCATCCACTGATGGCGTCGAGCATCGCCGAGGATGTGATCGAATGCGGAATATTCTAAACGAGGAGCTTCATTCCGGATTTTGTTTGCAATAAGGTAAGTTATGATAACACACAAAGCATACCAAAAAAGAGTGAGTAATCTTATTCTTAACTTTCATTTCTTCAACAGCGCTGAACTAATCCTCCAGCTTACAACGAACGGTCAACGGATGAGGAAGGAGAGGAGGGACGGCAAAGGTACACGCACAAACGTGCACACCTCAGCCTTGTCGGAGAACGAGAACACGGGAGGGGGAGACCGGCAACGTATAGAACCTCTTCATTTACGCTCCCTCGTGCGTTCGTGCGTGCGTGCACGCGCGCGTCTGTGTGTGTGTATGTGTGTGCATGCCTGCGTGCGTGGCTGTGTGTGTTTTTGCCGCTTCGCTTAACAAGATCCTACGGGATCACCTTGCGAAAAACACCAAGAGAGGGGGAGGGGTAGGTGTATGTGTCTGTGTGTGTGTGTGTGTATGTGTGCTTGCGTGGTTGTGAGTGTGTTTTTTGCTGTTTCGCGATCTCCTACGGAATCAAAAGGGGGTGGGGGGGAAACACGAGGGGAGGGAGGAGTGAGGTGTGTGTTTGTGTGCTAGCCTGCATGCGTGCGTGGTTTTGTGTGTGTGTGTTTTTGCGTTCGCGTTCTCCTACGGGATCACCTTGTGAAAAACACCATGGGGAGGAGAAGGTGTGTGTGTGTTTTCTTTTCTTTGTCGTTTCGCACTCTCCCGTGGGTCTCCTTGTGTGCGTTAGTTTTTTTGTTTTTCAAGAAGAAAAAAAAATACTTCGAAAAATACCAGTGGGGAGGGTGTGTGTATGAATGAAAGAATGTGCTTAGAAAAAGAAAGTAGAAAATAAAAAAATATTGAACAACGGATTCGTAAGTGTGTTTGAACTCATTGCTATCCGAAAAAAAGCGAGGGGGGGCTCTTGAAATGTACCCGCTTGGCAAAGAGTAACTCATTTTGATGCCTCTCGCTACCCCTGGCCCTAGTTTTGAAGGAATCATGCGACACACTCGCACTCCACTACCCCATCCCATGGAAAAACGCTCCCACCATCGAGGTGTTGACCAAAATTTTGCTGTGTGCATGAGACACACACTCGCACTCCTCCAGCCCTCCACAGCTGAACGCTCCCACCGTTGCGAATTAGCGAGAATTTTTGCTCTGAGCGTGAGACCCTGAAGCGCCAGAGATGACACTCGGGGCGAGTACCGGCTTCGAATGACGAAATCCGTTCGACGCTCATGAGAGAATGAGAATCATGAGATACAACTGTCAAGCATTTAAAGACGTTTTTATGTATGATTCAAGGATGGTTAAGTTTTGAATTTTGATTTTTTTGCCGTTGGTATTGGATTTCATTCGTTACATCATTATTGGATGATTTGTTATCAATTATAAGGCAGCTTTACTCACTTTCTTTAAATTTGAATTTAAGTTATTTCAAATGTAGAAGGGACGACAGGATTGGATTTACTTTATAAAATTTTATACATTTTTATACTGATTGATACTGATTGATTTTATTTCAACGAGTTATAAACGAGAGTTATTTACATGGCGATATATGTTTAATATATATATATATATATATATATATATATATATATATATATATATATATATATATATATATATATATATATATATATGTATACATATATATATATATATATATATATATATATATATATATATATATATATATATATATATATATATATATATATATATATATATATATATATATATATATATATATATATATATATATATATATATATATATATATTTATATATAACTTTTTTATTTCAGATATTTTTATGTATATTTATATTCCGATATTTTTTATGTTTTTAAAATATATATTTCCAAAACTGATGAAAACTTTTTTAAGGGAAATAGATCACAAAACATTTCCAAAATTTTACATACCTCTAAGTTCAATTCACTTCAATCATTTAAAGCAAAATTTAAAGCAAAACAAAACATTGAAAACAACATTCGTTCCAAATCCGCAGCGCAAAACCTCGCGGATTTCTCCCCATACAAACGGGAACGTTCGACCCCGGCAGGTAGAACTCATTCTTTCGCGCGCTTCTTACGGTCTCTCAATGGTACGTTATTTTAAAACTGAGCGCCAATTGAGCGCCTTCTGACAACCGCGGCGAACGGATCTCGTCGTTCGAAGCCCATAGTCGCCCCGATAGTGTCATCCCTTGCGCTTCAGGGTCTCACGCTCAGAGCAAAAATTCTCGCAACTTCGCAACGGTGGGAGCGTTCAGCTGTGGAGGGCTGGAGGAGTGCGAGTGTGTGTCTCATGCACACAGCAAAATTTTGGTCAACACCTCGATGGTGGGAGCGTTTTTCCATGGGATGGGGTAGTGGAGTGCGAGTGTGTCGCATGATTCCTTTAAAACTAGGGCCAGGGGTAGCGAGAGACATTAAAATGAGTTACTCTTTGCCAAGCGCCCGCTGCGCAAAGCGACGGAAGAACTCATGGAGTTCTGAGAATTTTATCATGCCCTCTTTTTCTCTCCAACGGCAAATTTGTCGAGCAGCTCGTCGAGCTGCCCGTCCCTGGCTCCGCCTCATTCCCCTCGCCTGAGCGCGCTGCCGAAGGTTTGAATGTGTTGGTGCGTCAGACGGCCAATCGCTGTCAGCCATCGTCCGTGCTCTTTCTCTCCCTAGCGCTATCTCATTCTCGCGTGTTGTCAATGCTCATGAGTTGCTGTGGCGCTTAAAAAACCGTTCATACACATTGCGGCGATGAAGTTGCATTTTTACAAATCAAACCAAAAAAGCGCAATAATTTCAATTGCTGCAATGTAAAAATGACTAAGGAATCGCTATTTTACGCTGGAGGGTTTGCTGTGCAACGCACTGAATTCTAATTCGCATTAACACGATCATCCCGCCGCTGATTTTCATCAACTTTCCTTTCCACCAGCATCTAGAACGTAGGCTGGAAAGTTCACTGGCAGTTCCTGGGGCCTGCTATTGATCTGAACGTGTTAAGCAGTAAACATAACTTTGTTACACTAAGCTAAGCGCAGCTGTGCCGTCTGCGCAAGGGTATGAGCGTGCGTGTGTGTGCACAACTGTCGCCAAATGTGTTTTCTTCCGGAATGTTATGATCCATCGGTCAAAGAAAGGAAGGTGTTGATGAAATGCGGAAAGACGAATTGAGGCACCTGTCAATGGTAACTGATGACAGGGAGCAGGGGGTAGTGGCACACAGCTGTTGGGAGATTGAACAGTATACTTAAATTGCCGGCGGATGGGGGGGGGGGGGGGTGGCCATGGGACTCGATCATCGGTCACAGGCCCTAAAATTGTAGTCGCCATGGGGGGAGGGAAGGTGCAAATGGTTCTCCAGCCACGGAGCCCCAACGACCATCTTTCCGGGGGCCCTTATCGCTAATACTCTGTCCACTTGTAGACATACGGCATACTACAGCCTAGAGATCATCGGCGACCGCCTAGTCCACCTACCGTTAGATCTGCCGGTGGTTCATGACGGTGTTTTTGTGGAGGTTCATCCCCCGCGTATGCGTATGCACCGGGCAGAAGACAATGTGGCAGTATGCAAGTTGCCCGCACCGTCATCTCACATCTTAACAGCATGTCCGTCATGGGTTCTAACCGCGTATGAACCGTCCGCCGTAGCAAGGGCCGACTATCCGGCTACGTGCTACTCAAGACTTGAAAAGGCCGGCATGATCGCGTTGGCTATTACGCCAATAATAATAATAATAAGAAGAAGAAGAAGAACTTAGCATAGCAGTCCACACTCGGGGAAGGTTTTTGTTTTGACTTTGTTGCTGCCGGGTCTACTGCTGTGGCGCGACAAATGCACGGAATGCACTCGACCAAAACATGAGCCTACCGATCCGAACCCATTCCAAGGCATTGCCGGTCAATCGGCGTCGTGATAACTACTCCAAACCAATAAGCCACCAGATTCTGGACGGACAGGTGCAGCACCATACGCGCACCGCAATAAACAAATCCAGGATCCTCTTTTGTATGGATTCAATTCAAAATGTTGTTTCCACTTGCGTCCGCTAGCTGAATTGGAAATAAATGTGCAACATATCACACGCACGTTTGCTTAGATCGTGTGTCTTTTTAATACCCCCAACAGCAGAGCCGATCGCAAAGATGCCAATGCCAATGGTTGTGTTGTCTCTCAGGTAGCGAGATCAAAAATGCATGGACTTTGTAGCCGCAGCGGATGAAAATGTACGCATCAGAATCAAATAGTTTTGGGGTTTCCAAACGCACGCACACACACAAACACACAAACACGCGCGCGCAAACTCACACACAAACACGCGCGCGCTAACTCACTCACACACTCACACACACACACACACACACACACACACACACACACACACACACACACACACACACACACACACACACGCGCGCGCGCGCGCGTACATGCATGAACGCGCGCACGCCAGCACGCACGCACGCACACACACACACACACGCACGTACGCGCGCCCGCGAGCATGAAAGCGCGCACGCCAGCACGCACCCACGAAAGCGCGCTCGCGAGCACGCACCCCCGAAGTCGCGCAAGCACCTACTGCCCCCCCCCCCCCCCACTAGACCCCCCCCCCCCTCAACGCATGATCGATTACGGCTACCTTATCGGTAGAACGGTTGGTTCAGCTTTCTTGTAGCATCCTCATCCTTAGCGCCGGGCGGGGTGGGGGATCGCGACATGATAGAGTGAACGGCCACTTTCCCCGCGCTGTGTGTGTGTGTGACGAGACCCAAAAACTCGAGACGGATTTCAGCACATTAAAAAAAAATTTCATTGCCACTATACACTGTGCTACATGATGCTTAGAAGGTCGTTGAAGCATCAAACATGTTCAAATTAAAAAATATTAGATTAGTGTTAGACGTTCTCCTACGCTTGTTTTAAATAGGCTTCTTCACCCTCAACTGGCAGGGGCATCGAATGGTCTCATCAGCAGCGGCACGAAATAAAATAAACCATCAATACACCGATAACACTTTGAATCCCAATCCAGCTTCTCCCACAGCGTCTCAAGGTCACACACAAATTAATAAATGCTAACACCCACCAATAACAATACACAACCGCAATGCACATATATGAATCAACGCATACACCACAAACACCCAATCAGCTGGCGGCGGAAGGCACGGGCTGAAGCGCAAGTAAGGCAAGCCAGGGCGAGGGAGGGAGAAGAAGCGGACGAAAAAATGGGCGCCAATTTTTTTAAATTTTTTTGACCGTTTTTTTTTTTTTGCTCCGCCCGAACTGTCCGAACTGCCCGAACTGCCCGAACTGCGCGACCCAGCGCAGAAATCGCTGAAGAACAGCGCGGGAGACCAGGCCAAATCTGCGCTGGCCAGCGCAGATTTTGGTGCATTTTCTGCGCTGGAAACTGCTCGAATTTGCGCAGCGGGCATCCATTATTTTGTTGCAGCTTAAGCTTTTCCCCCTGTGCAAAGCGACGGAAGATATCATTCCCTTTCGCGCATTTTCTCAGGCCTTCTTTTTCCCTCCTACGGCAAATTTGTCGAGCAGCGTTTCGAGCTATCCGTCCCTGGCTCCGCTTCCTACCCCTCGCCTGAGCACGCTGCTGAAGGTTTCGATGTGTTGGTGCGTCAGACGGCCAATCGCTGTCAGCCGTCGTCCGTGCTTTTTCCCTCCATATCGCTATCTCTTTCACGCGTGTGGTCAATGCTCGCGAGCTGTTGTGGCGCTCAAAAAAACCGTTAACAAACATTGCGGCGATGAAGTTGCATTTTCACAAATCAAACCAAAAAAGCGCAATGAGTTCAATCGCTGCAATGTACAAATGACTAAGGAATCGCTAGTTCACGTTGGAGGGTTTGCAGTGCAACGCCCAGAACCCTAATTCCAAGTAGCGCACGCAAGACAGGTGGCCATGGCCGTGCATACGAAAGCTTAAACCAAATTACATAAAGCTTAAGTTTATGTGACACTATGATTTTCCTTTTATATGTTGTAGATTGCACAGATATGCTGAGTCGTATGCGCATGGGTGTGAGTGTGCGTGTGTGTGCACAACTGTCGCCGAATGTGTTTTCTTCCGGAATGTTATGATCCATCGGTCAAAGAAAGGAAGGTGTTCATGACGGTATTTTTTTATTGTCGAGCTGCATCCTTCCCCCTGCCTGCAGCGTATGCATCGGGCAGGATACAGTGTGGCAGTATGCAAGTTGCCCGCTGGATAGGAGCGGGCCCGCGGCACCGCCATCATTCCGCACATCTTAAAAGCATGCCCGTCGTGGGTTCTAACCGCGTATGAACCGTCCGCCGTAGCAAGGCTACGTGGTACTCAAGTCCTGAAAAGGCCGGCATGATCGCGTAGGCCATTACGCCAATAATAATAATAAGAAGAAGCGGAATAACATAGCATAACAGCCCACACCCGAAGAAGAGATTGGCTTATCTTTGTTGCTGCCGTGTTACCGCTGTGACGCGACAAATGCACGGAATGCGATCGACCAAAACATTAACCTACCGAGCCGAACCCATTCTAAGGCGGTGCCGGTCGCTCGGCGTCATGATACCGACTCAGAGCCAACAAGCCGCCGGATTCTGGACGGACAGGTGCAGCACCATACGCGCACCGTAATAAACAAATCCAGAATCCTCTTTTGTATGGATTCAATTCAAAATGTTGTTTCCACTTGCATCCGCTAGCTGAATTGGAAAGAAATGTGCTACATATCAGACGCACGTTTGCTTCGATCGTTTGTCTTTTTAATACCCCCAACAGCAGAACCGGTCGCAAAGATGGTGGTGCCAATTAAATGGTTGTATTGTCTCGAAGGTAGCGGTAATCGATCGGGCGGCGTGCAGTGCGTTTTCTAAGAATGCATGGAGTGTGTAGACGCAGCCGGTGACAATGCACGCATTAGAATCAAACAGTTTTGGAGTTCCAGCACGCACACACACACACACGCGCACGCACGAACGCATGCACGCATGCACGAATGCACGTACGCGCGCACGCGAGCACGCACCCACGAAAGCGCGCAGGCGAGCACACACCCCCCCCCCCCCCCCCCCCCCTAAACCCCCCCCCCCTCCCGCATGATCGATTACGGCTACCTTATCGGAAGAAAGGCTGGTTCCTCACTCAAAGCACCGGGAGGGGAGGGGGATCGCGGCATGATAGAGTGGACGATCACTTTCCCCGCGCTGTGTGTGTGTGTGTGTGTGTGTGTCGTGGCCAGAAAACTCGAGACAAATTCCGGCACATTGAAAAAAAATATTTTTTATTGCCACTATACACCGTGCTACATGATGCTTAGAAGGTCGTTGAAGCATCAAACATGTTCAAATTAAAAAAATATTAGATTAGTGTTTGACGTTCTCCTACGCTTGTTTTGAATTGGCTTCTTCACCCTCGATTGGCTCGGGCATTAAATGGCCTCATCAGCAGCGGCACGAAATAAAATAAACCATCAATACACTGATAACACTTTAAATCCCAATCCAGCTTCTCCCACAGCGTCTCAAGGTCACACACAAATTAATAAATGCTAACACCCACCAATAACAATACACAACCGCAATGCACATACATGAATCAACGCATACACACAATCAGCTGACGGCGAAAGGCACGGGCTGAAGCGCAAGTATAAGGCAAGGCATGGAGGGGAAGGGAGTTAGAGGAAGAGGAGGAGGAAGGGCGCCAATATTTTTGAATTTTTCGGCCGTTTTTTTGCTCCACCGTCTGAAATAGTTAGTCCATTCCTTCAACAGATGGCGCTCGTTCCGCACCTAAAAACTGCAAGAAATACGCCGGCTATCGTAGTTTTGGCTGAAGTCTAGCGTATTTTTTTGCGTATTTTTTGACGCAAAACTACGCAAAAAACTACGCAGAAAACTGCTCGAATTTGCGCAGCGGGTTGATTTCATTCTATACACATACCATTACACGATCACGGATGCGCTATCGAAACGGTTTGTCATCGATTCTCAGGAACGGAAACGCCGCAAGACTCATCCATACTACTAGAGCAGAATGGATGGGGTAAAGCAAAACCCCGTGAAAACAAAAAAGCAACAATTGGACTGTGGGAGTAAAGGCAGATCAACGTGCGCGCACGATTTCTGAGACTTCACACAATCGGGAGGAATGATGGTAAAGACCATCCAAACCGAAACGTAAAAGGCCAATGTACTGGTGATATGTGGTTGATACAGCAATTATCCGCAGTACGCGATACTCGATATACGCGAATTCGCAGTACGCGATTCCTCTAAATTTGACAGCTCCATCTGTTTTTTGCAAATATTTTCAATCTTTGAAATATTTTATCCTCTTTTTGAATTTCCTTAGTACTCTTAATGCATTTTGCTTTAAGTTTGTGCAAAAGATACCTGTTTTATAACAAAAAACTCTAATGCAAAACTCTGGGGCGATAAGGTCAACCTTTGAACCGGTAGTGTAAACTATTTTTCCATAGGAATCCGCTATACGCGAAAACTCGAGATACGCTATTGCGCTCGGTCCCGTACGATAGCGTATATCGGATAATGACTGTACGTTGAAATTGTTAAGGGGGGTGGGGGGATAACAAGTTCCCAAAAAATACTACATATCGCCTGGACAAATACGGGGCGTAATGTGGATCGCCCATTCCACCCACCGTTAAATCCGCCACTGCCGCAACCTACGGCTTGTTGAACAAAATACACCCAACAGACAAAGCCCCCCTGTGCAAAGCGACAGAAGAAATCATTCCCTTTCGCGCATTTTCTCAGGCCTTCTTTTTCCCTCCTACGGCAAATTTGTCGAGCAGCGTTTCGAGCTATCCGTCCCTGGCTCCGCTTCCTACCCCTCGCCTGAGCACGCTGCTGAAGGTTTCGATGTGTTGGTGCGTCAGACGGCCAATCGCTGTCAGCCGTCGTCCGTGCTTTTTCCCTCCATAGCGCTATCTCTTTCACGCGTGTGGTCAATGCTCGCGAGCTGTTGTGGCGCTCAAAAAAAACCGTTAACAAACATTGCGACGATGAAGTTGCATTTTCACAAATCAAACCAAAAAAGCGCAATGAGTTCAATCGCTGCAATGTACAAATGACTAAGGAATCGCTAGTTCACGTTGGAGGGTTTGCAGTGCAACGCCCAGAACCCTAATTCCAAGTAGCGCACGCAAGACAGGTGGCCATGGCCGTGCATACGAAAGCTTAAACAAAATTACATAAAGCTTAAGTTTATGTGACACTATGATTTTCCTTTTATATGTTGTAGATTGCACAGATATGCTGAGTCGTATGCGCATGGGTGTGAGTGTGCGTGTGTGTGCACAACTGTCGCCGAATGTGTTTTCTTCCGGAATGTTATGATCCATCGGTCAAAGAAAGGAAGGTGTTCATGACGGTGTTTTTTTTTTATTGTGGAGCTGCATCCTTCCCCCTGCCTGCAGCGTATGCATCGGGCAGGATACAGTTTGGCAGTATGCAAGTTGCCCGCTGGATAAGAGCGGGCCCGCGGCACCGCCATCATTCCGGACATCTGCATGCCCGTCGTGGGTTCTAATCGCGTATGAACCGTCCGCCGTAGCAAGGGGTGACTATCCGGCTACGTGGTACTCAAGTCTTGAAAAGGCCGGCATGATCGCGTAGGCCATTACGCCAATAATAATAATAAGAAGAAGAGGAATAACATAGCATAACAGCCCACACCCGGAGAAGAGATTGGCTTATCTTTGTTGCTGCCGTGTTACCGCTGTGACGCGACAAATGCACGGAATGCATTCGACCAAAACATTAACCTACCGAGCCGAACCCATTTCCAAGGCAGTGCCGGTCGCTCGGCGTCATGATATCGACTCTGAGCCAACAAGCCGCCGGATTCTGGACGGACAGGTGCAGCACCATACGCGCACCGTAATAAACAAATTCAGAATCCTCTTTTGTATGGATTCAATTCAAAATGTTGTTTCCACTTGCATCCGCTAGCTGAATTGGAATGAAATGTGCTACATATCACACGCACGTTTGCTTCGATCGTTTGTCTTTTTAATACCCCCAACAGCAGACCCGGTCGTAAAGATGGTGGTGCCAATTAAATGGTTGTATTGTCTCCTAGGTAGCGGTAATCGATCGGGCGGCGTGCAGTGCGTTTTCTAAGAATGCATGGAGTGTGTAGACGCAGCCGGTGACAATGCACGCATTAGAATCAAACAGTTTTGGAGTTCCCGCACGCACACACACACACACGCGCACGCACGAACGCATGCACGCATGCACGAATGCACGAATGCACGTACGCGCGCACGCGAGCACGCACACACGAAAGCGCGCAGGTGTGCACACCCCCCCCCCCTCAACCCCCCCCCCCCTTCCGCATGATCGATTACGGCTACCTTATCGGAAGAAAGGCTGGTTCCTCACTCAAAGCACCGGGAGGGGAGGGGGATCGCGGCATGATAGAGTGGACGATGTTGTGTATGTTGTGGAGTGTGTGTGTCCGTGTGTGTGTGTCGTGGCCAGAAAACTCGAGACAGATTTTGGCACATTCAAAAAATATTTTATTGCCACCAGTGTTGTTAATTGTCGACATTTTTTTATGATATTCGCAGTAAGCGGGTGTCAAAATCATTTTTTGATCATGATATTCATGGTTACCATGACACGACTTTCCAAAAGCGACAATCATTTGTGCATTAACAATCAATGCTTTTGCGATGACATGATTGCAAAAAATGTAGAATGAATGTCATTTGACATTTTTCAGTGAGAATCCAGAACTGCTTAATCGTGCGTTTACCGATACTAAGCCATTAGACCACTTGATATTTTCACTCAGTGAACCAGGAAAATGGTATTCTCTTACAGGAGTATAGAAATTCACGCGAAAACACGAAAAAGGACCCATTTTCGATGAAGATCTAGTTCACTTGAGGTACGGCAAAATCAAAAAGTCAAATGATTGTAGCAGAAAAAATATCATCGTGTCAAATGATATTTTTTTCCGTGATTGTCGAATGAATGCGTGGATCTAGAATGCGATGCTTCAAAAAGTATCATTTTGTAAAATTTTATGTCGACGACTATCACCGTTCGCAACACTGATTGCCACTATACACCGTGCTACATGATGCTTAGAAGGTCGTTGAAGCATCAAACATGTTCAAATTAAAAAATATTAGATTAGTGTTAGACGTTCTCCTACGCTTGTTTTAAATAGGCTTCTTCACCCTCAATTGGCAGGGGCATCGAATGGTCTCATCAGCAGCGGCACGAAATAAAATAAACCATCAATACACCGATAACACTTTAAATCCCAAAATGAACCAGCTTCTCCCGCATCGTCAAGGTCACACACAATAAATAAATGCTATACCCACCAAATACAATACACAACCGCAATGTACATATATACCAACGCATACACACAATCAGCTGACGGCGAAAGGCACGGGCTGAAGCGCAAGTAAGGCAAGGCAGGGAGGGGAAAGGGAGTGAGAGGAAGAGGAGGAAGGAATGGGCGCCAATATTTTTTGAATTTTTCGGCCGTTTTTTTTTGCTCCGCCGTCTGAAATAGTTCATCCATTCCTTCAACAGATGGCGCTCGTTGAACTGCACCCTAAAAACTGCAATAAATACGCTGGCTATCGTAGTTTTGGCTGAAGTCTAGCGTATTTTTTTGCGTATTTTTTGACGCAAAACTACGCAAAAAACTACGCAGAAAACTGCTCGAATTTGCGCAGCGGGATGCCAGAGATTTCGGCCGAAAAGTGCAAACCGTTCACGCAGCAACACTCGACTTGAACAAGTGTGTGTTTTGTTCTCAAACTAAGCATTCGCCATTTCTTTGTCCCGTATTTAGACAAATTCCAGTTTCGAAACGAAAAGAATTGGTAAAAAACAAAGCCTTGTTTGTCTTCAAATCATCGACTGAACCAATGCAGTTCGAGTTCTTGCCGGGTTTGTGGGTTGAAACATCATACAATGCTGCACGCGGAAAATGTTTCGCAGCCAGCCCCATCTCCTTCTGTTACTGTTCCACGAACACAAGAACCACACACGTCGGTTTCACATTCTGATCGCACACAATTAAACCCTGAACCGTCCACTTCTTACTCTCACGTATCGATGATAACGCAGCCAACCCAAATCATACCGAAACAAGCACAAATATTACTTCAAACAGCGATAGTTTCTGTCCTTAACTCAGTCGGTAAACCCTTACCTGTACGCATATTGCTCGATTCCGGTGCGCAATTGAATATTGTCACTGAACGATTGATACATCGTCTTCGCTTGCAAAAACATCGCGAAATGCATCGCATTGGCGGAATCGGCAAAACTAACCTGGTGTCGCAAAGTTACGCAAATTTAGACATTCAATCACGGCACAAAGATTTCAAGGCAATCGTAAAATGTCATATACTTCCGGAAATAACTCGTGAGCTTCCTAGCAGTCCCATAGACATTTCCTCATGGGAATTGCCTTCAAATATCGAACTTGCTGACCCAACATTTTACCAACCTGGACAAATAGATATGCTTGTTGGTATCGATTTGTTTTATGACATCATACAAGAAGGCTTAATCAAACTTCCAAACAGCAAAACCGTATTGCAGAATACTTGCCTTGACTCGGTGGTTGCTGGACACCCACCAATTGATCATACGCCCTACGCACAGACCTCGAATGCTTTTCATGCTTATAGCATTGAAGAGCAAGTGGCAAGATTTTGCGAGCTCGAATCATGTCAAAGCAAAAAACGTATGTCGGTAGAAGAAACGACATGCGAAGAACATTTTATAAAAACATACAAACGCAATTCAAATGGCAGATTTGTTGTTCGCTTACCTATAAAATCGAACGTACTTACCCAGTTGGGAATCTCTTACCATACCGCGATGAAGCGACTTGACCAACTGAACAACAAATTTCTTAAACAACCTGAATTGAAGGTAGCATACAGTGCTTTCTTAACAGAATATTTGAAACTTGGTCATATGGAACAAATATTTCAAACCGAAACCGAACCGTCCTATTTCTTACCTCATCATGGTACTTCAGCTGCACCTTATCTAGCAACCCGATGCTTAACCCAACTTGCAAAAGAAAGTGAAAATACACACCCTGTTGCTTCAAAAGTGCTCAACAGAGACTTTTACATGGACGATCTGTTGACAGGAGTAAACGATCTGGAACATGGTAATTTACTCTGCAGTCAACTGATTTCGTTGCTCGATTCAGCTGGCTTTCGTCTACACAAATGGGCGTCTAACGCCACAGAACTTCTCGCAAATATTCCTAAACAGCTTCAAGACGAAAGATCCATCCTACAGCTTGACGAATCATCAAAACCCATAAAAACTCTCGGTTTAAAATGGGATACCACGAGCGACAAATTCATCATCGATGCACCCAAATGGCCTGATCACAACCTTATCACGAAACGTACCGTACTATCAGATACATCACGCTTATTCGACCCATTGGGATTGGTCGGACCTCTAATCTTGCTGGCTAAACTTTTTTTGCAGGATCTGTGGAAGGAACAGATCAGTTGGGACGAACCATTATCTAATGTATTTGAGCAACGATGGTTGTTCATCCGTGACAATCTGGCGCAACTGCATGATCTTACTATTCCTCGATGGGTGATGTCTACATCCAAACCCGTATGCGTAGAGCTTCATGGCTTTTGTGACGCGTCCGAAAAGGCCTATGGAGCATGCGTTTATGTTCGTACAGTAGATCAGTCCGGAACCATATCATCTAACTTACTTGTTTCCAAATCACGTGTGGCACCCATAGGAAACTCAAAGAAGGAGCGAAAGTTAAGTTTGCCCAGATTGGAGTTGTGCGCTGCTCATTTGCTCGCTCAACTTAATCAAAAGGTACGTACATCCTTACAAGCCGATCTTACAACATATTTCTGGTCAGATTCCACCATCGTCTTACACTGGTTGTCGTCGCCATCATCACGCTGGAAGAACTTCATAGCAAACCGTGTATCTGACATTCAACACCTGACTTCTGATAACTGGCACCATGTTCCTGGCGTACAAAACCCCGCAGATTTTATATCTCGTGGAGCGAATCCTGATCAACTGGCATGCTGTTAATCGTGGTGGCATGGCCCTGACTGGTTGACTAAGTCACCAGAATTTTGGCCGATTCAGCAACATTTACCTGATCATCAAGCTAGCAGTGAAGTGCTAGAAGAACGAACCGTACTACTTAACCAGACCATCGAAACGAATCCCATATTTTTGTTGTACTCATCTTACCCCAAACTGCAGCAACGTGTTGCATGGATACGTCGTTTTTTGAACAACATCAAACCAGCTAACAAAGATAAACGCGAAAAACTTCATCGGAGCTTCTCGAGAAGTGGCACAATTAGCAAAACAATTTCAAACTCAGCAGTTTCAACAGACCGTTATCAAATCATGTGCCAACGACAGTATCAAATTTAAATTCATACCGCCGCGTTCCCCCAATTTCGGCGGATTGTGGGAAGCTGCTGTAAAGTCATTTAAGACTCATCTCAAACCCACCATCGGAAACGCCATTCTTACATACGAAGATTTTACAACCTTGCTAACCCAAATCGAAGCTTGTTTGAATTCTAGGCCGCTTACACCGATGTCTTCTGACCCGAACGATTATGAAGCTCTGACCCCGGCACATTTCCTAATACACCGCTCTATCGTGGGACTTGCGGAACCATCTTACGAGTCGAGACCAATCAACCGACTGGACCGTTACGAGCAGGTTCAAGAGTTCCTGCGCCGCTTGTGGAATCGATGGTCATCGGACTACCTATCGGGCCTTCATCCTAAGACCAAGTGGACTAAACAGCGAGATAACATCACCCTGGGCAGGAATGGTTTTGGTGAAGGAAGATAACCTTCCCCCGCGTAAATGGTGTTTAGGGCGAGTAACGGACATCGTGAAGGGAGCGGATGGAAACGTCCGAGTAGTTTTTGTTAGAACTAAGGATGGTGAATTCAAAAGGACTATCTCTAAGCTTTGCGTCCTCCCAATCAGACAGACAACTTCAGAGGAGTGTTGAATCTCTTGGTGATTCAACGGGGGGGAGGATGTTGAGGAAATCGTATTCCGTTTAGCATACGTGCGCGCGAGAGAGAGAGAGAAGGAGAGAGAGAGGGAACTTAATCGTGTCGCCGTGCGCTGCTCGACGAGAAAGCGCAACGCGCTGACCGAGAGAATTCTTATCAGCTTAATCAGTCGCGTTCTGAACTCTGACCCGATCAGTCGCGTTCTGATCTCCGTACCAACAAGTCGCGTTCTGAACTCTGACCCGATCAGTAGCGTTCTGATCCCTATACCAAACAGTAGCGTTCTGATCCCCATACCAAACAGTCGCGTTCTGAAGTCTGACCCGATCAGTAGCGTTCTGATCCCCGTACCAACAAGTACCGTTCTGATCCCCATACCAACGAGTCGCGTTCTGAACTCTGACCCGATCAGTAGCGTTCTGATCCCCGTACCAACAGGTCGCGTTTTGACCTCAGACCCAAAAAGTTGCGTTCTGACCAATCTGTTCGAAAGTGAAATAAACTTGTGAATTAACAACATCTTACCAACATATACAGTGTTCGGACAATTAAAAGTGCATATCACATCTAACCCCAAATCCCCCACAGTCACTACCACTAATGAAGATGACTGTGTCATCCGCAAATAAATTGATGTCGCAATGCTGTAAAACCCTTTTCATATCGTTAATATACATTAAGAAAAGTATTGGTCCTAGAACACTTCCCTGAGGTACTCCTAGGGTGTTCTCGACGGCACTTGATATTTTGTTGTTAAATACAGTTCTCTGTGTTCTGTCTTGGAGATAACTCTCGAACCATCGTAGTTCGTTGCCTTTAATGCCAAAACTCATTAACACTTTTAATAATAGTGGCCTCGAAATTGTTTCAAAGGCCCTTTTTAGGTCGAGGAATACAGCAATTGTAGTCTTTTTACCATCAAAAGCTTCCTTCCATTTTGCCAGCACTAGGTTAAGAGCCAATTCGCAAGAATGACCAACCCTATAACCCGACTGTTCAGGTATAAATAAATGATTGCTGTTTATATATTCTACTAATTGTTCTTTAACAACTGTCTCTATCAAAAATATTTAATTTGTTTATAGTCCTGAATTCATTTGCAAGAACGGTTCCCGATACTTTTTGTATAGGTACAACAAGAGACTCTTTCCAGGAGGTTGGAAACACTCCTCTCGTGATCGAATAATTAATAATGTTTAGTAGTTCATGTCCTACAGTGTGAAAACAATCTAGTAGGATTTTTGAATTGACATTATTGATTCCTGATGAATTATTTAGATTTTTGACCACGTTTTTCAATTGTACGTAGAAGATAGATCTAAATTTAAATATATAGTCCGTTTCTCGAAGACTTGCGTAAGCTTCATTAGTTTGACCAATACTATGATGAATGTCCAATACGCTCTGGACAAAGAATTTATTGAAAGTTTCAGCAATTTTCTCTGAGTCATGCACCGTTGATCCATTGAATATTATACAAGGACTATTAATAGTTCCTCTTGGATTCAGTAAAGATTTTAGGATTTTCCAAAGTTCCTTACTATTCTTTCTATTCTGATCTATTTTATGTTCAAAGTATGATCTTCGGGTTGTAGTTTGTTATTTTGTTATTTATTAATTAAAATTCAACGGACCGCAAGTGGCCCACTTGAAGCGACTTCATTTACATTAGCATAGTCACATTTCGGTCATTCATTTGTCACGCTTAGTCTTAAGTAACATAATTAACATGTAAAAGGTCGCACGACACGAATACTATTTAACAATGCGGTGCGCGACATGTCAGGTTGATGACGATCACAAATAACATTAAACTCACGGCACATACGAATAAACGGATCAGAGGAGCCAAAGCGAGTGCAGCGTTCCTCCACGTCAAGTAGCGATCTAGCTCGGAGCGATCTCGGCGGGACATACATGTTGAGCCTCGAAAGAAGCGCGGGCGAGTCGATCCGATTGTCAAGAAGTCCCGCGACAAACAGCCTCTGAGCGTTACAGTTCCGCTGCTTCAGCGTCTCGATGCCAAGCAACGCACAGCGTCCCTCATAGTCCAGTTGGACACTCCAGGAGCGCAAAGCGAACCGCGTGAATTTGCGCTGGATCGACTCTAAACGAGCTAGGGGACGAGCAGCTGTAGGCCACCATACTACTGAAGCGTATTCTAACACTGGTCGCACCAAAGCACAATATAGCGTCTTGATGCATATCGGGTCAGTGATGTCTCGTGCTATTTGTTTTAGTAAGCCGATCAATTGGTTACCCTTAGTGACAACGTGCTCTAGCTGGTCGTGGAAGCTCAACTTTTCGTCAAGGAGCACTCCTAGATCCGTGACACAGCTTTTGCGACCAATGGTAGATCCATTTAACGCATAGTCATACACTAAGGGGCACCGCTTTCTCGCAAACGTAACGACAACACACTTCTCGACGCACAATTCAAGACCATTCAAAGAGCACCATGACTGGAAGGCACTTAGAGTGGCTTGAAGGCGGAGTTGGTCTGACCGGTCACGGATAGGCAGGAACAGCTTCGCGTCGTCTGCATACAATAGGTGGCCGTCAGGAGGGAGCAACCGTGTTACGTCATTCAGGAAAATGACAAACAGCAGCGGTCCAAGGTTACTCCCCTGCGGCACCCCCGAAGAAGCATCGATACGGCGCGACGTATGGGGTCCCATCTTCACGCAGTATGTGCGACCAGCAAGATAGGAGCGCATCCAGGCCAGCAGCTGCACGGGCAGACCAAGCGTTTCGAGCTTTGCGAGCAGCAAGGCGTGCGGAACGCTATCGAAGGCAGCCTTGATGTCCGTGTAGACTGCGTCGATCTGCGAGCCGGCATCGATGGTCCTGTGGCAGAGGCTAACGAACTCAACCAGGTTGGTGGTGGTTGAACGCTGAGGGACAAATCCATGTTGAGCTGTGCTAATGTAGTTCGAGGCAGCTGCGAGGAGAGGTTCGTACACCAGGAGCTCGAAGACCTTAGCGCAGGCACAAAGCGATGTAATGCCACGGTAATTACATGCATTTGATTTGTCCCCCTTTTTGTGCACTGGAACAAGCCACGAAGTTTTCCAGCAGGCAGGATAGATGCCCAAACGCAGCGAGTCGCGAAAAATCGAGGCCAGGATTGGCGCGATGGTGGTGCCACAACGCTTAAGCGTGGAAGCCGGGATCCCGTCAGGCCCTGGAGCAAACGAAGATTTCAGCCTGTCAATCGCTTTCGAGACTGAATACTCATCGATGATCGGCAAGTTTGGGGCCATAGCATCCACCGGTACGTTTGATAATGCGTCGGCTATCTGCCTCTCATCAGTTACAGCTGGAAGGAAGGTGGCGGCAAAGCGCGAGGCAAAAATATCACATACTGCAGACGGATTGTTGCCGTTGCGCCCGTTGAAACTGACGGAGCTAGGAAAACCAGAGGATTTCCGACGATTGTTTGCGAAGTTCCACAGTACACGTGAATTGCCGCGGCAGCGCAAAACCGTACGCCGTAACCGTAGTTAAAGCTCTACTATACAAATTTCTAGTTGTTTTATAAATTGTCCAATCAGAATTCTGGTTTGTTTGGAGAAATTTGTTATAGTATTTGTCTCGTTTATGTTTCTGCTGGGCCAATTGAATTGTGTACCATTTAGCTGAACAACTTGTGTTTATTGTTTTCTCTTGCACAAGCTGTGACATACTATTATCTAAGACAGCTGTTAACCTAATACATTTATCGTTGATATTAGCAACATTTTCCTGAATTCCTTCAGACACCATCCTATTCAAAATATCTGGAGAGTACTTTTTCCAGCACTTAACTCGTAATAGATTAGTACGGGTATATTTTTCATCGATTGACCATTGAATTGTTTCATGATCTGGAATTTTTAAGTTGTTTTTAATGCAAGTTGAAACTGAATAGTTATTTGTATACATGTGGTCAATCAATGTTCTACTACTGCGTGTTATTCGTGTGGGCAGATTCACTATTTGTCGTATGCCCAATCCTTCTGTAATCCTTTTTAGATGTCTAGACTCAGATGCATTCATCCAGTTGATATTAAAATCTCAAATCACTATATTTATTTTATCGTATTCTAAAAATTGTTCTAACCACTCTTCAAGAATAGCTAGGAACCTAGAAGGACTCGAACTGGGTGAGTGATAGATTAGGCCGTACCTTGCTTTTGTAGTATTTTTCAAAACTGAAATTGCTAAGAACCAGTTACCTTCTTTCGCTTCATTTAGGAGCACTTTAAATTGTACTGAGCTATGTATATACATTGATACACCACCAGTGTGTCTAGAATGTGATAAACATGAAACTGTAGTATAGCCTTTTAGCGAATATTGTTCGAGGGCTTCCGGATCAACTATGTGAGTCTCAGATAGAAATATTAGTAATGGATGTATTTCGTCAACCATAGTTTTAAGCATACTATAATTAGAAGACAGACCTCCAATATTTAAGTATACATAAGGAAAACTCTTTTTATGTTTCATGGTGGATGTTAATTGCTATTGAACTAGTTCTTAATTCCTCAGTTTTAGCTTCTTATAACAAGGGCACTGGTAACTATTAACCGCATGTTCAATGTTATATTTTAATTTCCTGTTCTCATTTGCTTCAATACAATTCATACATTTAAACAAATTAGCATCTTTTGTGCACTGTTCCGTTGTGTGATTGTCACTAAAACGCGAGCATGCAACTTCATTTCTACAATCCACACTCTTATGTCCAAAGCGTCCACATTTGTAACATCTCATTACATGGAAGGACTCTTTCACTAGACAGCGATCGAATCCGATATAAACCTTATCTTTTTTTGTAAAATAAAGAGCTGTAGCGGAATCCACTTCCATCAGCACATTATATTTCTGATATTTAAAAGACTTGTTTTCATATCGGCCTAAGATTTTGATACATTTACCAGGGATACCTTCGTTTTGGGGTTTGATCAAATCAATTATTTCCTCATTTTCGAGGTTTTCGCTCATACCAGACACTCTGAATCGTCTTAAAGGATCTGAGGTTGTATACGAACATCCTAGTTTTGTCTCTATGGCCTGTTTAGCTTTCTCGTGTTCATTATCCGATTCAAACTGAATTAGAATCTGCCCTGTTTTACCGTTTCTGAAATTCAAAATTTTATGTTCTTTTGGATTTAATTCAGCCCTTAAATCCAAACGCGTTTTATCACATGACTGATCCTGTTTAGGGATTACAATTAGGATTTTACAGCTTTGAACGTCAGACAGTTTTTTAATTTTGAAATCAACATTATCAAGCACATTTTTTTCACTCATTTTTTCGTTCAGCTATTTTCTTCGTGGCGCCTGGTGTTATTATGTCCGAGTTTGGACTATTGGTGCGTTTACGTTTGTTCCGCACTGTAACCCATTCGTTTTCATACGAAGTAGATTGCATACCAGAACTTGTTTGCAATGATGGTTGGGAATTCTTATTTGGCGTGCATGTATTAGAGCAATCTTCACCCATATTATTTAATCCCACTTGCTTTTCTACTTGTATCACATTTACCTTACCACTACGCTCGCACTTGGCAACTAAGAGTTTAGCATTAAGCGCCTCAACTAAATCGGATTTCAGTATCTCAAACTTAAGAGCAAATTCTTTCATGAGGGTTTCAAAGCCTGCATCTATCATCGCTTTGCATTTGTGTCATGATTCATTGCTTTTATTGACCTGAAATTTTCCGTAGCTTCCCAACTTTTAATTTATGATTTTTTGGTGTATAAGTTGTAATTTTAAACAGCCTGTAAGTATTTTATTTTAATTTTTTTTTAACTTTACCACGTAAGTTGGCAACCAGCATACCCGGGTATACATTTTGTATGGAGAATGACGTTTCTCTTCTTCCTCTTTTCGTATTGTGCTTATTTTCGAGTCAAATTCAAGCGATTCCAAATTTCAATTTAACCGTTACTTTTATAATAAAATGAAAATACTTAATAAATAAATGAAATAAAAGAGAATATATGGTCGGCATTACTTGCTTACAGCATTAAAATATAGAAAGCATTGTTTACCTATGAAAATCGTTAATTTTTTGCATCAAAACGTGTGGAATACCCGGGTATGCCGGTTGCCAACTTACGTGTGTAAATCTGGTTGCCAACTCTACGGTTAATGTGATCGCCTCGTATTTATTGTCAATAGTATAGACGTAATGCTCTGAAGCTTCGTCAAATGGTTTGTTGATATCCCAATTTGATCCCAATCTCGATAGACTATCAGAAATATTACAGTTTCCGGGAATGTATTGAACTACAAAGTTATATGGTTGTAATCTCAAAGCCCAACCTTCCGCTCTTGAGCATGCCCGTTTACCATTTTGGTGTTTTCCTTCAAAGATGTATTCTAACGTCTTATGGTCGGTGAAAATTGCAAACTTTATCCCAAACAAATATGGATAAAATATTTCCACTGCCCATACAACTGCTAAAGCTTCCCTTTGAGTTTGAGGATAGACTCTTTCTGTTTTCGTTAGACCCTTTGACGCGAAACTTATAATGCGAGATTTTCCTTCCTTATCTCTCTGGGTAAGAACAGCTCCTAATCCCGATGGAGATGCGTCAACAATTAATTCTGTCTCATCCTCGGGCTTATAGAACCCCAATTCACGAACATTGTTGGACAACTCTGTACGCAGGTCATTAAAAGCTGTTTCCTGCTCTTTGCCAAATGTCTCTACTTCTCCTCTAATACACTTACGTAGAGGTTCTGACCTACTCGATAGATGATGGATAAATTGCCCTACAAAGTTTACCAAACCTAAGAAACTTCTAGCTTCCTCCCTTGTTGCTGGTTTTCTAAAATTCTTAATGGCTTCTACTTTATCTTCAGCGGGTGCAATACCTGACGAACATATTTTGTACCCAAGTATTTCTAAACTGTCAGCTCTAATTACACATTTTTCCTTATTCAAGGTTGCGTTATTTTGTTTTAAGACTCCTAACACTTGCCTTAAGCGTTTATCATGTTCTGTTTTATTTTCACCTGCTACAACTATATCGTCAATGTAAATTACCACTCCATCTATTCCTATTAACATTTGAGTCATAATTCTTTGGAATATTTCTGGGGCACAATTAATTCCAAACATTAATCTCTTGAAACGCATAAGCCCTTTGCTAGTCATGAAAGTGGTAACTGCTCTTGAGTCTGGGTGAAGTTCAATGTGGTGATATGCCGAAGTAATATCGAGTTTAGAAAATATTTTGCATCCACGTAACTTGTTTAACAAAGTTTCAATAACTGGTAACGGAAAATGTTCGCGTTGGAGAGCTTGGTTTGGATATTTCATATTGATACAAATTCTTATATCATCTTTTACCTTGGGTATTACTACCATTGGGGATATCCATTCCGGAGAGCCTAAGACTGGTTCAATTATGTCAGAATCAAGCATGTTTTGAATTTTACGGTCTACTTTTTTTTCTAACGCAATTGGAACTCTAATATACGAAATTTTTTTTGGGTGTGTGTGGAAGCGTTACCAAGTCGGTTGTTGAGCGTGGATTTAAAAAAGTATATTTTTCGACTAATTTAAATGTTCACACTTTTTTACAAATCTTCGACTTGTCCCTTTGGTGGATTTTCTGCTTCTGGTTGCATGCCCTTATTTGGTCAAGATTTCTCGCGCGCTCTGCCGATTCCCGATCTTCGATCGTTGACCTGGCGCGCGAACCCTGACCGCTCCGAACATTTCTTTTATCTCTCTCTCTCTAGCTCTGTTCGGTGTTTTATGGCACCGTCGATCAGCTTATCGTTTTAATCGATAAGCGCACCTGCCTTTATAATTATCTCGCACTTGTTATTGCTCTTATGTCAACATACAGACATGTCAACAGGGGTATTGCCTTATTAATGGATAATCGGATTTGAATATTTGGAAATTTTGGAAAAGGTTTGTTCAGGCACAGCCCTGACACTTCATATCGTGCTTAACGAAACACGAACATTCTTCGTTCAATTTCGAGTGTTCGGCTCGATCGAGTAGTTTATAAATAACCGTGAATGTCGCGAATAAATTCTCTCTTCCATTTTTGCTGCACAACGAATAACTGCTGGTAATTATTAAAGGTTTGAAAGTTACACCGAAACGCGGAAAATAAATTATCCGAAATAGTGAGATTAAACATTGGTGCCGTGACCAGAATTAAGACGAATCTGGTTTTCTAAATCTTAATTATTCTCGCGATAATCACTGTTTGCACGCGTGTAACTGTGCTTTAGTCGCCTCACAATCGACCAAGCTCATTGTGTACGCGAAATTTAGCACCTTTTTCCTGCAAGAACTGCATTATACCCGTCCAAGTTGCTGGTTTATCGTCCAGAAGGACAGTATTACTCGCGGTATTGGCCAGTCACGAAAGGTTTCTGAGTTTCTTTTTCCCAGAACGGGATGCAATCAAAATAGACATTCGCATTGCAAAGCTCAAACTGCTTTCCACCGAGCTGGAAACAATTCAGTTGAAATTAGAAGATGCAGCAGTATCAAACGAAGAGCAGATCGCCCAAAATGCAGCTTTACGCGAAGATTTTGAGCCTCGTTTGATTCGTGTTGAGGCCTTGTTGAAGGCAAAACGATGCATTCAACTAAATGCAAACACTCCGCAAATCACAAGCATCAAGCCTTTGGGAGGGTTACAGCTGCCCACCATCGCGCTTCCCAAATTATGTGGTAGCTACACTAATACAAACAGAGCCACAGCGACACCTTGCGGAAAAGAAACAAGCTACCAACATAAACCCGCAAAACACACACTCACATACACACCGCACTCCACCAGCACATTTGCCACTGCACCAACGCCAGCTGCGCCAAATGCTCCTGCGTGGAAAGCACAAAACACCAGTACATTTCCCACTGCACTGACGTCAGCTGCGCAAAATGTTCCCGCGTGTTACACATACAGCATCGGTTCATTTTCCACTGCGATCAAGCCACCTGCGCAAAATGCTCCGGTGACACACACACAACACACTAACGATCACAAGGCAAGCACACAAAGAAGCGACAATACAGCTCTAAGACAAACTCCCGAAAAGGTTATGTCTCAAACTGCAATTGCGAACACTAGCGATGTACATGCTATTGTGCATCCTACACTATTGGATGTTGCATCCCAGCCTAACCTGATGAGCAAGCGATTCTCTCTTAGGTTAAGAATCAAACCGAGTGTAATCAGCATCACTCACCCAACGGGACAAAAGTAGAAAGCTTGGAGCAAAATAATCGTTTGTCTCCCTCTATCCTCTATACCGCGCTTGCTTGCACTCATGTGCGAGCGCAAGAGTATATTCTCTCAGAACTGAGTATTCGCAGATCAACCCGTGCAGTGAGAATGTATGTGTTAATGTGCAGCGAAATTTGACTCTGTATCTCATTCCCCCACCCCCAAAAAACCACATTCACTCTCCGCGCACTCCTCCTCACCGACCTTTGGATCAACAAGCTTCCGCCACATGTGCAATCGGCCGTCGTTGCTGCACCCGGAAGTGTAACAGAGAAAGCTGCCGTCGCCGATACTATGGTGGAGTGGCTATCCGCATCCAACAAAACCAGTGTGCACCATGCCGTAGCCGGAGTGCGCACCACACCCAACGATTTCGAGCAACGCATTTCGCGCCTGGTGGACGAACTCACACAGCAACTTAACGACTTCATCACAGAGTGTCGTAACCGTGACCAACGCCAAAGTCGACCGCGCCCACGTCCACCAGTGTCATCTAGTGTCGGTACAGAACCATCTGAAGGAGAGTGCTACTACCATCGACGTTACGGGACAGCCGCCCGGACCTGCCGCCAGCCCTGTTTGTTTCCAGCCCCTGTCAGCCAGCGTGACGGCCAGCCGGCGTCTTCAGCCTGAGGACACGCTGGCGATATCGGATCGCAGGTGGCTACCATTTCACCTGTGAGCAGTCGGTTGATGGTGATCGACCTACGAACCAACCAGCGTTACCTGATCGATACTGGTGCCGATGTCTCCGTGTTACCGAAGCCAGCCAACTAGTGGTGGGAGCTAGGAATCGGACCTACCCGATTCCGATTCCGTGTTCGGAATCAATTCCGGAGCCGATTCCGATGCTGGAATCGATTCTGATTCCGGAGCCGATTCCGGAGTCGATTCCGGAGTCGATTCCGGAGCCGATTCCGGAGCCGATTTCGGAGCCAATTCCGGAGCCGATTCCGGAGCCGATTCCGGAACCGATTCCGGTGTTGACTCCGGAGCGAAATCAGTCCGGGAATCTCCATGAGAATGGATCTTTTACAAGTAAATTTGGATTTTTGCGGTTATCAATATGTAGTATGATTGGACTCAAATGCCTTTTTCATGGCGATGCCAAAACTGACTCCGTTTGGTAGCCGATTTATGAGCCATTTCCGATTCGAGAGCCGACTTCGATTCCAGAACCGATTCCGGAGTCGATTCCGAAACCGATTCCGGAGTCGATTCCGGAGCCGATTCCGGAGTCGATTCCGGAACCGATTCCTATTCCGGAGTCGATTCCGGAACCAATTCTGGAGCCGATTCCGGAGTCGATTCAGATTCCGGAGCCGATTCCGGAGTCGATTCCGGAACCGATTCCTATTCCGGAGCCGATTCCGGAACCAATTCTGGAGCCGATTCCGGAGTCGATTCAGATTCCCGAGCCGATTCCGGAATCGATTCCGGAAACTGATTCCAAACCTACTATCCGGAATCGATTCCAGAAAACTGCGGAGCTAGCCGGAATCGGTTCCGACAAAAACTTATTTTTTCCCATCACTACAGCCAACTACACGCCCCCGACGCCGTCCACCATGCGACTGTTTGCAGCCAACGGTACTCCGATCATGGTATATGATGAGTCCCTCCGTACAGTTGATTTTAGTTTACGCCGCCCCTTTGTGTGGAATTTTATTATTATTTATTAATTTTATTATGATGCAGGGCGAGAGTGCGTAAGGAGCACACTTGTCTCATGAGCAGGATGATAATTGTCTAGCGCGACGAGTGAAACAAGTGAAGCTATGACGGGGGAGCAGCGCTCCAAGAAGGCATAGCATTGGCAGCATTGGCAAATAGAAGGTCCAATTGACTTCCGCGTATATTTTTTATGCCAGATAATTGCGGCAAACCGTTTACCGACATTCCATCAAGCAGAGAAACATTTTCACGAGTACACCAGTAGGAATGAAGTGATTAACGCACGATGCAAACGGTTGCCAGGAGAGTGATGGTGAATTAAAATCACCAAGTAACACCATAAGATCATTTGATTTAAGTTTTCCAGCAACGAAACTAACACTCTCATGCAAATCGTCAAGGACTTCTTCGGAAGAACGCAGATCGGGTGGAATGTAAACGGCGCCGATATAGATTGCAAGGTTTTGAAGCTTAACAATTGTCCAAACAGACTCCAGCGAGTCGAACGGCAGTGATAAAGTTGACGTGTTCGGCACGGAAGAGCATGCAATGAGTACACCACCACCACGGCAACGGTTACTGCTGAGAGAATTTCGGTCGCAGCGATAGATGACATACGCATCCTCCGAGATAAGAGAGGACGGAATTGAGCCATCAAGCCATGTTTCAGTTAACACCAACACATCCATATCAAGCTCAGATAGACAGAGAGGCGTAACTCGTCTAGTTTTGTGCGCAATCCTCATACGTTTTGATAGTAGATGTTTAGTTGATCGATCGAAGGGATGAGAGAGCGAGATGCGCCGGGAGTGCTCTCGCTGCAAGTTATTAACGGCGAAAGAGAGCCAGACGGATTATGTGTATTAGATGCAGGGTTAGCTTCCATCAATTCGGGTAAAGTCGGTAGTTCATGAGAATCTTCAGCCGGATCAGCCGGTTTACGCTTGCTGAAAGTACTGCGTATAAGGCAAGCTCATAGGGCCATGATCTGGCGAAATAGTGAAATCAGCGTTTCGTAGTTGTGTCGTGTAGTTGATAGAAGGTGGCGAGGAAGGATGATCCGATTCACGATTAATAGGCGCAGAAGGTGCAAGGGATGCTGCAGTAGTGGGTCGCCAAACATTGACGGAGCGGGGATTAAGGTCGATGAACTCCTTAAAAGAGATCCCGCGAGGCCAGGTTGAAGCAGCCAAAGCAATAGCCCGGTGCGAATCCGGTACACCAATTTTAAAAGATACGTAGGAGAGCGTAGAAAGATCCCGGTCGCGTCGTACAAGGCTATATACCAAGATGTCGTCTGTCCCTATGTTAGAACAGGCCATTTCACGGATCGCTTCAATCGGAGTATCAGGAGCAATACGGGAGATAAAGACCCAAGTTCGGGGTGGGCGTTCAGGAACGGTCGTAATATTATTGCAGGACAACCCTGTACCCGATGACAGCATAGCGCGTGTAACGGTATTGGTAGGCGACGGGTCGGGAGAGCGATCCATCAATCGACGTTTGGAAGGATTCTCACCAACAGCTTGATGGGTGAGCTTAGAGGCCGCAACTGGATTCGTGGTCGTTGAGTGCGTAGCAGGAATCGCGGAATGGTGAGCACTCGATGTAGTAGTATGCGTGGCAAGATGAGAGTTGAGCTTGTTCATTAGTGAGTTGAAGGAAGTGAGAAACTCACGGTGCATGAGATCAAGCTCCTTGATGCCATGCTTAACTTCATCAAGCGTTGTGAGTAGTGGAGCCTGTGAGTAGTTGCGTTCCATTGAGTGAGAAGCAGTAAGTGAGTCGATGAAATCTTTCACGGAACGAATTGACGATGCTGATTCCTGTTTCATCAAAGCTATCTCGTTTCTAAAACAATCCAGTGAAGAGGAAAGTTCAAGTCGCAAGCCAGCTGATGCCGCCTGCACAGAACGTGAGGAATCGCGGAAATCGGACTGCAACGATTCCAACAGGTAGGCAGCGTCACGAGAAAGGCCGTGCGAGAAGCGTAAAATGTCAACAGTCCGCAAGCGCTGAGCACAATCCGCGCAAGCCCAGAATAAATTTTGTGACTTCTTAAAATCACGCAGGAGCGGGGTTGAAAGTCCAATGCACTTATCGTGGTAGTAGTGTTCACATAGACCGAAGCACGGAATTGGATCGTTGCTAATAGCACCTTCACATTTCTTACAGATCACAGACGCCATCGCAAAATAGACCAAAGTTCGACTGAACAGTGAGTGATCACAACAACCGCAGGCGGATTGCAATGTTTATATGTTGAACCGTACAATTCACAGGTGCCGCACAAATTTGCGATACGTGAACGCGCGAGTGCAAATTAACCGAACTAAAACAATTCAAGCCTTAATCAACAAGAAAATCACGGTAAAAAATCAACTTGGAAATAGGAGAGTGAGAGAGCACAACCAGCCGCTTTGAGTGACAAGTGACAAGTGACAATTTGATTTCCAACGGCTAATCCACGATGTGCTACACGGCTTGAACTTTATGTTTCCCTATATCGACGACATTATAGTGGCCTCGAAGACACCAGAAGAACATCACGAACACCTGCGACTGCTATTTGCTCCCCTCCCGCAGCACGGTTTGACCATCAACCTTGCGAAGTGCGAGTTTGCTCAGCCTGAGATCTCCTTCCTGGGACACCGTGTTACGTCTGAAGGCATCCTACCACTGGAAGAGAAAGTCGACACCATACGTCAGTTCCCGAAGCCAAATACTGTCATGGAGCTTAAGCGATTTTTGGCGATGATCAACTTCTACAGGCGCTTCATCCCCCACGCGCTGCGAGCACAAGGACCGCTCCTGGAGATGATTCCCGGCAACAAACGGCGAGATAAGTCATCGCTGACGTGGACCCCAGCTACCGACACGGCCTTTGAGGACTGCAAACGGCAACTTGCACAGGCTACCATGCTGGTACACCCTGTACCATCCGCCGAACTATCACTGTGGTGTGATGCTTCCGATTTCGCTGCCTGCGCCGCCTTACATCAGGTCATCGACGGGCAGATGCAGCCGCTCGGTTTCTTCTCCCGAAAGTTCGACAACGCACAACGCCGCGTTCCATATTCCACGTACGATCGCGAACTAGCAGCTGTTTACTTGGCCGTCCGGTATTTTCGTCATCAGTTGGAAGGACGCTCTTTCCATATTTACACGGATCATAAACCTCTGGTTTATGCTTTCCGCCAGTCGCTGGATAAGGCCTCTCCTAGACAAGCACGGCACCTTGACTTTATTGGCCAGTTCACGACCAACATCCGACATGTTGAAGGCCAGAAAAACGTCACTGCCGACCTGCCACTGCCAGTTTTCTGCGTAGTTTTTTGCGTCGTTTTGCGTCAAAAAATACGCAAAAAAATACGCTAGACCTCAGCCAAAACTACGATAGCCAGCGTATTTATTGCAGTTTTTAGGTGCGGAACGAGCGCCATCTGTTGAAGGAATGAATGAACTATTTCAGACGGCGAAGCAAAAAAAACGGTCGAAAAATTCAAAAATATTGGTGCTCACATTCCTTCCTCCTCTTCCTCTCACTCCCTTTACCCTCCCTGCCTTGCCTTATACTTGCGCTTCAGCCCGTGCCTTTCGCCGTCAGCTGATTGTGTGTATGCGTTGGTATATATGTGCATTGCGGTTGTGTATTGTTATTGGTGGGTGTTAGCATTTATTTATTGTGTGTGACCTTGACGATGCGGGAGAAGCTGGTTCATTTTGGGATTTGAAGTGTTATCAGCGTATTGATGGTTTATTTTATTTCGTTCCGCTGCTGATGAGGCCATTTAATGCCCGTGCCAATCGAGGATGAAAAAGCCAATTTCAAACAAGCGTACGAGAACGAACGTCTAACACTAATCTATTTTTTTTTTAATTTGAACATGTTTCATGCTTCAACGACCTTCTAAGCATCATGTAGCACGATGTATAGTGGCAATAAAATATTTTTTGAATGTGCCAAAATCTGTCTCGAGTTTTCGGGTCGCGACACACACACAGCGCGGGGAAAGTGACTGTCCACTCTATCATGCCACAATCCCCCTCCCCTCCTGGTGCTTTGCATGAGGATGCGCTACAAAATAAGCCAGCAATTCTTCCGATAAGGCAGCGTTAATCGATCATGCATGCGCGCGTTCGGGGGCGCGTTCTCGCGTACGCGCGTGCATGCGTGCGTGCACGTGTGTGTGTGTGTGCGTACGGGTACCCCAAAACTGCTTGATTCTGATGCGTGCATTGTCACCGGCTGCGTTTACACACTCCATGCATTCTCAGAAAACGCACTGTACGCTGCCAAATCGATTACCGCTACGATCGAAGCAAACGTGCGTGTGATATGTAGCACAATTCTTTCCAATTCAGCTAGCGGATGCAAATGGAAACAACATTTTGAATTGAATCCATACAAAAGAGGATTCTGGATTTGTTTATTACGGTGCGCGTATGATACTGCACCTGTCCGTCCAGAATCTGGTGGCTTGTTGGTTTTGAGTCGGTATCATGACGCCGTGCAACCGGCAATGCCTTGGAATGGGTTCGGATCGGTAGGTTCATGTTTTGGACGAGCGCGCCACAGCGGTAGCCCGGCAGCACCAAAGTCAACACAAACTCTTCCCCGGGTGTGGACTGCTATGCCAAATTATTTTATTATTATTATTATTGGCGTAATAGTCAACGCGATCATGCCGGACTTTTCAGGACTTGAGTAACACGTAGCTGGATAGTTAGCCCTACGCTACTTCGCTACGGCTATAGCAAATCATCGACCACTTCATAATCGACAAGATAGTACGAATTCACCACGCTAAGCCAACAAACACTCCCCTCAGTCACCAAACTCATCCAAATCGGTGGTCGCCACTGGTACTGCCGCCCACCACAAATAGACTGTACCATCAAAAATCAACTTCAGGCTGGTTGCAATTGTTGCATTGCAAACCGTCAGTTGCTCAACTTGTTCAGGAAAAATACCATAACCATCATCTCATATTCACAGACGCATCAGTACAAACCGGTTCCACTGGCTGGAATCTACTCCGGCATCGACAATAGCGCCATCCGGTTACCAGACCATACTAAAATATTTACCTCAGAAGCAATAGCTCTGGTTATTACTGCTGATGAAGGCCTACGCAGAGACAAACCCAACGTATTTTTTACCGACAGTGCAAGTGTCCTTCAAGCACTTGATTCTGGAACCACCCGCGACCCGAACATTCAATAACTTCGCAATATATCGAATTCACACCAAGTCACAATCTGCTGTATTACTGGTCACACAGGTATCCACGGAAACGAAATAGCAGACTGATTAGCCAACGCAGGTCGTAATAACCCGGCCTGCTGCCATAACACTCTTCCACGCCGTGACTTCATCCGCCTTAGCAAAACCTAGATCGCCAATAGCTGGAATGGTTATTGGGTAAGCAGCGGCCGCTCTTTTCTGAGAACCATTACATAAGACCACAACACCATCATGTTTAGACTATGGTAATGTTTTAGCTAATTTCACTACTTTCGGGTGCACATAATGAGTTGGCTTGTTGCTCGCTTGGTGGTCACTCGTAGAATAATTTTATTTCTAACATAAAATATAATTCTTATCGAATATCTAATGGTAGTAGTGCAATCGTTTGCTATTGTTAGTGTTAGTGAGTGAGTGCTACACGTTTCGCGCGATGCGTTATGTATGCGTAACGCGTCTTAAAAAGCGGTTACGCGTTGTGTCACCACAAGACTATCTTTCATACCAAGACCAGAGAATCCTATCACGACTCCGGATAGGACACACCCGGTGTAAAAAGGTGTGGATGAACCTTTTTATAACAAAAATCAAACCCACCTCTATGCAGTTTCTGTGGCGTCGACATCACCGTCTGTCACATATTAACCGAATGCCATGGATATATAGTGGAAAGCATCTGCAAATTGGACTAAGGCATTGACACCATCCTCTCGCCAGACCAACAATTGACAGCGTAAACTTTTAAAATTCATCCGTGTTAATAACCTTTTCAAATAACTCTAACCAAAACCATATTTGTCAAAGACACATTTTTAATAACATCAACAGATAATAGTTTTAAGTAAACCGAGACTACCCGGTGTAAGATATTTTGTAAGTCACAATCGGCTTGCAAAGAAGAATGTTAGATTTTAAGTATAGAATTAATTTAATTATTAAAAGAGGCGAATGAGGCCAACCGGCTTAAAGTCTCTATAAAAATAAAGAAACTAAACACACATACATCTTTATACCGCTTGTCAAACTATGAGAGTGTGTGGATGTCGCCTATGGATGTCTGCATTTGCTCTTCGAAGGTAAGACTGTTAAAGCCTTCACTTATCTACAGCTCGAAAAGCAAGTGGCCCATTCTGTGTATGGTGCATGTTGGTAACATTTTCGCCTAAAGACTAGAGCAGAGGATCAGCTTTCAGTTTACGTCGGATTTCTTTAGTAGAGATATCCTTGTTCACAGCTACTTATATAGTTGTCTCGTGCAACAGAATTTCCTCAACTCAAAAAAGTCCGTGTATAGTAAACGCAAAAAGTTCTTTTAACAATTTATTCAAACTGAAGGGTTAAAAAATACTCTTTCTTACGAGACTTTAACACGCGAGAAAAAGGCGCTTCTTCAGTCGTCGTTTCTTAAGTACCCTTTCGCTGGTTCCCGCTCTACGGTCGATGCCATTTCCCTTCGGTGGTTCTTCGGTTAATCTTCGTGTTAACTGTTGCAAATATGGCTGAGTCATATTGAAATATTTCGCCCTACGATCGTGGCATTGATGCCATCCTATGTTTATCTGCTCAAACTAGCATCACGATGAACGGACCGTTGATGCTAGTCAACACCATGGCTGTCACATTTCATCCTAGCAATGCCGCTTGTAGCTCTAATTTCGGGATAGTTAAGTGTTGTAAAGGGGCTACTTTGCTTCGTACCATTATAAATGCACAATGTTCACCATTGGGTGTTTGCATTCGAAAGTAAGCGGCACAACCGTATCCCAGTTCGCTAACGTCTGTAAATATGTGTAATTGTACAATATTGCTCGCATTTAGAGCTTCTTCTTCTTCTTCTTTGGCTCAACAACCGATGTCGGTCAAGGCCTGCCTGTACCCACTTGTGGGCTTGGCTTTCAGTGACTGATTGTTTCCCCTCCATAGCAGGATAGTCAGTCCTACGTATGGCGGCGCGGTCTATTTGGGGATTGAACCCATGACGGGCATGTTGTTAAGTCGTACGAGTTGACGACTGTACTACGAGACCGGCTAGAGCAGCACCTTTAAAATACCATCGAGGGATTTTCAGAAGGTTGGTTGATCACTCAATTTCGCATGTTGGACCCGGTTTGCCCGTGTTTAAATTTCATCACCTGCACCCGTTGCCCAGCTTCGTCTATCGTATCGCAACTATCATAGTAATCGATCATATATGTGTTAACTCTTTTGCATGCTCTTCCACATTTTTGCGAATCACATATTGGGCTGAGGATGGCAAGCATTTGGTTCCAAAAGTTTCTACGTCCATTATGCATACTTTAGGCGATTCATTTTTGACGAACCTAAAGAGGAATATTTGTGAGTGAGTGTCCTCCTTTCTAATACGAATTTGATGAAATATTTTCTAAATGTCTAAATGGCCCGTATTTTTTCTTCTAATGCTCTTTAATTATTCTCCTAAGTTTTCATTAAGTTTATGATAGTCTTTACGCTCTACCTATGTTTTTTTCTTTATTTTTTTTTTGCTTGGTCAAAACTAGTTTAGTTAGGCTTAGTTTTTCATGAATTATTTTGTTTATTCGTTAGGGTTTAATTAGTTTTAAGTCTGTTTTATTTAGCTTTGATGGCGGATATTGAATTAATAAATGAAATGTTATGAAATGAAATGAAATGAAATGAAATGAAATGAAATGAAATGAAATGAAATGAAATGAAATGAAATGAAATGAAATGAAAGCTACTTTTCTTTGGCTAAATTTGCGAAATTTGCGACGGCAGGAAACTGCACCAGGCGATACGGCCCTTTCAACAATTGCGAGTTGAGGGAAACTCCATTCACTTTGGCTGCTGTGTCCCTTATCAAACGATTCTTTTCGGGTTTTTGAGGGTGGTCGATTACATTTAGTGCTAAGTACCAGGTTCTCTCTTGGCAGGCAGGTGATAGTTCTATCTCGTTTACTTGGTGGGCATAACTATTTTGATTAGGCCTACGACAGCTATACCGATCAGCAGCAATGGACCATCGTAGGTGTGGAGCGGAAGATCCTGTAAATAGTTGAGTGTACTTATTGTGTTGCACTTTGTGAGGGCGACATTGTGTTGCATTTTTCTATTATATGGGGGAAGGCTTAGCTTGTTGACAGTGTAAACGGTCGCTATGGAATAGCACGGCTTATCCACCATTGCAGATATCTCCATGCTAACTCGTTGTGATGTAGTTTCCTTTCTGGTCACGTTTGTTCCAGCGGATCCGGGTTTTCCTTAAAACCGAGCCGTTCAGGGCGGTTTCCACCAGCGTGAGTGACGATCCTTCATCCAGAAACGCCAATTTTTTATGCTCACTGGGCCATTGTGTACTGAAACAGGCACGATCCGGAGGAATATGTCTGTGGGTCTCTGCTTCATTCTATGAACACTACACTCAGCTACCGTTGTCAGAGGGTTGGGACCACGCGCAGGGTGTGGGTTATGTAGTAGTGTATGGTGTTGTTCACGACAACCTAAGACTTCGCATAAGGATCTCGATTTGCATGGTTTAGTGTCATAGTTTTCCAAGCAGTTGTAGCACAGTTTTAGTTTCCTCACAGTCAGCAGTCGGTCTTCTATTGGCAGGTGCTGGAGGCTTTTACAGGTTTTAACCCTTTTACGTTCGCCGTGTGATATTGTGGCCGGATAAGTACGTACGACCCAACGTAAAATATATTACAATAAATAACTAAATTTATTCCGCATTGAAGTGACACCACACCACACTCGTTGCTAGCTGGATCCCGACTGCCGCTCGCATCTCGATCGTGTAACGAGATAACGATCTTCTCGGATCGGAACGAATCTCTCGCTAAGGACACTCGTGCCCATCAACCGGCGAGAGAAACATCTCGTGGAGAGGGTGCGTGAGTGCCCTGCACGTACACACCCAACAAACCCGATGAGTTGGGTTTTGACAATTCAAGCAAATGGGCATCCTGTTGAAATTACCTTCTCTGGCGTTAGTAGGGGCTTCTGAATCAGGAGTCGCCGGACTGGTGGCGATAGCTTCTGCTGAGTGCACAAAGATATGTGATCGTTGTTGATTTCTCATCATTCGAGTCTTAGATGGAGTGTAGGTGGTCACCTCACTTGCCTTTTCCACCAACTGTTCCAAGATTTTTTCAAATTATTTGAGCTAGGGTTCTGCTTTGCGGTTTTTTTAGATATACGGCACATTTGTAGTTAACCCACTCAAGTCGTCTTGAAGCCAGTAATTTTTCAACTGGTTCTTCCAGCAGCTTATGGTTTGGCAAGTAATGTTTTCTATCTGGTGAACTCAGTTGATTATTACACAAGTGTTGTACCGCTAAGCCGAAAGTAATTAACTTATCCAATCGTTTCGGCTCTGGTCCTGGCACTTGGTGAATTTTCCCTAACATGTCCTTGGTTTCGAACGATAACTTGCCGAATAATCGTTGAAGCGTTTTTATGATTAACAGCAATGATTGAGGTGATTCAATCCAGCCTTTGACAATCTCGCACGTGGATTCCACTTAGCTATTGTAAAATTTTGGCCACTCCCTTGGTGTGTTTGAGAACGTCGGCAGTTTATTGGGTCACGTCTGCTTCGCTGCGATCTGGTCCACCGTTAGCTTCGTTGTGTTGCTACCTGGCGACGACTCTTGCATCTTTTTATCCCGCTGGTGCAGGGTAGAGTTGACATCCAGGAAAAAAATCCGTTGCTTGTGCAGCCATTCTGCCGATTTGGCTCAACCACTAACTTCCGAAACAGAAGACGCATTATCACTATCTCCCGCCGAGCATTTGACGCGTGGCGAACTTGGTCATTTTCTTCATCATTTCACATTTCTTTATGTCTAGCAGCCATAATCTACTGCCGCTGGACGTTCGACCCGCTTTACGTATGGGTTTTACGTTGGTGAGGTGTGAAGCGATCCTTCTTCTGGTTCTAATGCGCCAGGTGGTACGGTGACCGGCTTCTCAATTGGATTTATTCAAGTTGCTGCTTTCCTAAGGCTTACTGCCGGATGCCATTTCCCCCTTCCCTTGTGCGCGGTTCATTTTAGAATCTTAGGGACCCTCCTTTGATCCACACTTCTCACAAAACGACCTTTCGTGTTTAACACTCCACGATACATTAGCGCAGTCGAAATGATTCCACTGCCTACACTGTTCACATGCCACCATGTTCGATGCACCATTTTCACGGTCACACGCAACACGATCGTACTTCTTCGCAGCTCTCGGCATTTTGCGTAAATCTCTCTGTTAGAGATAAAAAAATACACACATTTTTTTATCTCAAAAAGATTGTGCCAATTACGGAGCAGATATCACGATCAAGAAAATTTTAAAGTTTTGTTACTTAAGTAATGTCACTGACGACAATTTAGGCTTGAAAACAAAGCGTTGCAAGGTCAACAAATGCTGACTGGCTACATTATGCAACGCGCTGGTTTAACGACTTAATGGTAAACATAGGCTAAGAAGAATATGCTGATCGACGACGGTCAGCAGTTTTAGAGTATAAATTCAATTGTATAAATTAATGAATTGCTTATTTGCCAACATCCAATTAGTGCGTCTATTATTGTGCTTAAGTCGACGTATACTGTGCCTGTCTTAAGCCACTGCTCCGAAAGACATTTTCGTGTGCTTAAAAAATTGTTCGTTCTCTCTCGTGTTTGATTTTGAACTGCTTGCTGCTAATTGCTAAAAAACCCTTTGACCCTTCCGCTAAGGTTCGCGACCTTAGTATGCAGCGCTAGTTTACTCGATCTTATCTTAGCCTATTCTCCTAAGTACGCTAGCGCCAATCTGCATTTGGTGGAGAAATCACTCCAGTTAATCTGTCTGCTTCAATACGCTGACAGATGTTTTTAATGTACCGTGTGCCAAAACGTGTCAACAACCGCCTTTCTTGACCAATGCGGTCCACAACTCATTTTCAACTGAGGGGTTGGTCTCTGCTAGATTGCTTGTGGACGTAATCATATTTATTGGTTACCATATTTATCACATATGGCTCTCTTAAGCCCCTCTTTTGCGTCCTCTGGAGTTCTAGTCTTTCTTCCCCTCTAAGACATCGTCGGCGTACGCGGGGAGCCCGCTACTTGAAGCTTCTTAGAGAGCCTTTTTAGCTTGTTCCACGCGTATTTTGAGGCTGACAAGTTCACGCTCCATGTCGGTCAAAGCCAAAAAAAATTTTCGTCATTTTTTTGATAGGTTGATGTACATCATTCCTATCTTTCTTAAAACGATTGAGTTCTATAGCCGTAGTTAGTGCTTCTGGTCCTTCTTTTTCCCAATTCAGCATCTGGTGGATTCGATTCTGCATCTAGTGGTGGTAGAAACAACTTACGAGTGGAGTTTTCGATTTCGACACAACGTCAACCACTTGTAAAGCTCTATTTTCCCTGGTGGTGATCTAGCCGTCTTCGAGCTTCGACCGAAAATGGTGCCAATATCCTTAACCGCTGACCCCAAAGGTCGCGCATGACTAGCTTCACCTTCGGCCGTATTGGGGAGCCGAACGAAGATTGAAGAGAGGATGGCATCGATGGCACTATCGTAGGGCGAAATATTTCAATATGACTCAGTCATATTTGCAACAGTTAACACGAAGATTAACCGAAGAACCACCGAAAAGAAAGGGCATCGATCGTAGCGCCGATCGGGAACCAGCGAATGGGTAATTAAGGAACGGCGGCTCAAGAAGCTCCTTTTTTTCATGTGTATTAAAGTCCCGGAAGAAAGAGTATTTTAACCCTCCTTATTAATCAGAATAAAGTGTCACAAGAACTTGTGGAAGAAGTGCTCGTGGCAACATGAAGAATACAATTTTGTACCTTTTAAAATGGTTTTTAAATACGACAAAAAGGGAATTAGTTTTGCATTTGACATGTGATGTGTCCAATCAGTACAATTTTCTGGAAGAACTGTCAAATTTAGAAAATATCATGCATTCTGGGATTGGGATTGGGATAGGAATTCGTTTGTGATTCGATTGGGATTCTGATTGGGATTGTGATTCGATTAGGATTGAAATTCACATGGGATTGAGATTCGATGGGAATTGCGTGTAGATTGATATTCTGATTGGGATTGCGAAAAGAATTCTGATTGCTAGCTCTACACTATGCTTGCAAAATTCCTCTAACCGATTGCAACACTCCAACACTATATGATTGCAACTTGCTTGCAACATTACCCTACCGATTTGCAACATTACGCCAAGTCAGGGATCTCTAAAATTTTCAGTTCGCGGGCCGCATTGCTTCAGAAATAACATTGTTGAGGGCCCTTTTGATGTTCAAATCTTAATTTGATTTGAAAATATTCACTGAATATATCAAATGTCAACAGCTTTATTTTATCAAATCCTAATTTTTGTCTTACAAAAATAAAAAAAAATGTTTTGATGGATTAAGAAACAAAATTAACTATTTATTTTAACCTGTACCAAGTCGTCACGGGCCGCATTACAGGCTATTATTGAGGGCCGCATGCGGCCGGCGGTCCGTAATTTGGAGACCCCTGCCCTCAGTGATTGAACTATTCCGTTATATGATTCGAAACCCTGTAAAAATGAACCGATTATTAATGTATGAAGTATAAATTACCTATTGATAGTTTTGCATATATAATTAGAGTAACTCTTACCTTAATATTTTACACCTGTAAAACGTTTTCTTTCCGTCGCTCATTTTGAAGATTGTTGACGATGCTAGCAGACAGGCTTTGATTAATGGCGCATGCACATGTAACTTTCCAGACGATAACCATTAGTTGAAAGTACATTGAAGCACACATGTGATCAAAAAACTTATCTGATCAAGTTTGCTACGATAAATCATTTTTCAAATGTAGAAGAATGCTGATGGTGATTGATGCTTTCCTTTGTTTTTTCCCTACTTTCATCAACCGGTGACGTCGAGCACCGCCGTGAATACAATTGAACACGCAGTAACCAAAGCAAGGAGCTTCATATCACACTAAGCACACGAAAAATGAGCTGCTATCGAGTGAGTGATTTTCATTTCGTCAACAGTGTTGAACTCATTCTCCAGCTTACAACGGCTCCATCTTACGGTCTACGCTACGGTCAACGGAAGTGGAGGGAAAAGAAGGACGGTAAAGGTACACGCACTAACGTGCACACATCAGCCTTGTCGGAAAACGTGAACACGGGAGATGGAGGACGGCAACAGGCTAGCGTAGAACCACTTCATTTACGCTCGCTCGTGCGTTCGTGCGTGGCTGTGTGTGTGTTTTTGCCATTTCGCGTTCTCCGACGGGATCACCAAGCGAATAACACCAGGAGGAGGGGGGAAAATACGTTCAACAGATTTTGAAGTGTGTCAGAACTCATTGCAATCAGAAATAAATCCAGCCCAACCGGCATTATCGCGCGATTTTTATGTGTATCTATCATTTTTCTCTTTCTAACATTCAGAAAAATTTTCATTCTGTCTTGCTCTTCTGGGTGTTGGTCACTTTTTGCTCGCAACTTGGCTGTGTCACATCAACCATCCTCATGTTTCATATGGCTCTTCTCTTTCCATCGTTCGAGAGAAACTCTTGTGTCTCGCTTTTCTGGGACTTGTCCAATTTCGCTTGCTACACCAAGCGTTCACGCAAGCGATCTTCTCTCGTCCGCTCTTTGTATCATTGTACAGGTACTCCCCGATATACGCTATTAATGCGGACCGGAGGCATTAGCGTATCTCGAATATTAGCAAATGTCGAGTTTTCAGTCAAATTATAGCTAATTTTCATATAATTTTGCATGAAGTGGTAGGTTTTAGCCGCTAAATTAGTTATTTGATATGATTTCAACTGAATATTACAATTGTACACATTTTGAAATGGCTTTTAATATTCGACCAAAAGGGAATTTATTTTGAATTTGATATTCGATGTGTCAAATTAGTACAATTTGCTCAAAAAACTTTAAAATTTAGAAAAAAAGCTTATAGCGAAATCGCGTATATCGTGTATGGCGTATATCGGGGAATACCTGTATAGCCACCAGAGGAAGGCGCTGCTTCGCGTTCATATGAAAAAGTGGTAGTGTAAAATCAAGTTTGTAAGAAGAAGGACGCGTCGATGCGTGCTCGTTTTTTCTCTCGTGAAACCAGTACGGAAAAAAAACTATTTGGTAAGTACAGCTTTTAATAAAGGATTATATCAATCTGTATCAAATTGAATGGTATTAATAATTGGTGATATCAAATCAATTTCGTTTTCTATAGCAAATCGTAACACACGCACAAACGGAAGTGAGCACGGACCACGATAGAAATAATCAATTGGTTGGTAAGTATTATGCTTCGCGTTAAATGGAACAGCGGTTTTCAAAATAGATAATATTTCCCTCTTTCACCAGCAGTGCCAAAAACAAAAGGACAGGAGAGGTAGGAACGACCATTCAACGCGTTAGCGCCGGACGAAGGAGAAGCGGCAGGAAGGCAGGAACGATCCTTCAACGTGCTAGCGCCTGGTAGAGGAGAGGCGGCAGGAAGGTAGGGACGATTATCCAGCACGCTAGCGCAGCATCTGGGAGCAGCGAGGGGGAGGCAAGCAGGAAGAATTTTTAACGCGTGCACACCATTCGACGAAGCCAACGCTGGATGAAAGGAAGAACGAGGAGAGAAGGCAGGCAAGACGGGTACGTGTGTGTCCCGCAACGGGTTTTCGGCAGTGTGAAATGTGAGTATTGAAAAGTGTATGTGTGAGTAGAGGTAAAGAGGTACAATAAAGAGCGAATGTGTGGAATGGAAAAATGAAAGAGAGTCTGTGTTTGTTTTGGGAGAGAGGAGAGAATGAAAGAAATTGAACAATAATGTAGCATACAGAAACCACATGTATGATACACGCTGTCGCACCGTTGCAGAGACGTGCTCTTTAGTGCTGCTAATGAGCACGATTTGAGAACGTTTTGAGCCCGTTTTTTCTCATACAAAATTTTAAAATGTCGCGCGATAATGTTGGTTGGGAGCCCAATTATTGTTCAATTTCTTTCATTCTCTCCTCTCTCCCAAAACAAACACAGACTCTCTTTCATTTTCCCATTCCACACATTCGCTCTTTATTTTTACCTCTTTACTCGCACATACACTTTTAAATACTCACACAATTCACACTGCCGAAAACCGGTGCGGGATACACACGTCTTGCCTGCCTTCTCTCCTCGTTCTTCCTTTCATCCAGCGTTGTCTTCGTCGAATGGTGTGCACGCGTTAAAAATTCTTCCTGCTTGCCTCCCTTTCGCTGCTACCACATGCTGCGCTAGCGCGCTGGAGGATCGTCCCTACCTTCCTGCCGCTTCTCCTCTATCAGGCGCTAGCACGTTGGAGGATCGTTCCTGCCCCCCTGCCGCTTCTCCGGCGCTAGCGCGTTGAATGGTCGTTCCTGCTTTCTTTCCTCTCCTGTTCTGTTGTTTTCGGCACTCCTAGGGATAGAGGGAAATATTAACTATGTTGCCAACAGCTGTTCAATTTAACACCAAGCACAATACTTACCAACCAATTGAATATTGCTTCTATCGTGGTCCGTGCTCACTTCCGCGTGCGTGCGTGTGTTACGATTTCTTTAAAAAACGAAATTGATTTTAAATCACAATTATCAATACAATTCAGTTTGATAAAGATTGATATAACCCTTTATTAAAAACTGTACTTACCAAATAGTTTTTTCGTAGTGGTTTTACTAGAGAAAAAACGAGTACGCATCGACGCGTCCTACCGCTTACAAACTTGATTTCACACTACAACATTTTCATGTGAACGCGAAGGAGCGCCTTCCTCGTGTGGCTATACAGGTATTCCCCGATATACGCCATACTCGATATACGCGATTTCTCTATACGCTTTTTTTTCTAAATTTGACGGTTCTTTGAGTAAATTGTACTAATTTGATACATCGAATGTCAAATGCAAAAAAAAAAATCCTTTTGGTTGAATATTAAAAACAATTTCAAAAGGTATAAAATTGTATTATTCAGTTGAAATCAGATCAAATAACTAATTTAGTGGCTAAAACCTACCACTTCATGCAAAATTGTACGAAAATTAGCTATAATTTGACTGAAATCCTCGAAAATCGACTTGCGCTAACATTCGAGATACGCTATTGCCTCCGGTCCGCATTGGTAGCGTATATCGGGGAGTACCTGTACAATGATACAAAGAGCGGGCGAGAGGAGAACGCTTGCGTGAACGATTGGTGTAGCAAGCGAATTTGGACAAGTCCCAGAAAAGCGAGACGCAAGAGTTTCTCTCCAACGATGGAAAGGGATGAGCTAAATGAAACATGCGAATCGTTGATGCGACACAGCCAAGTCGTAAGCAAATACAGACCAACACCCAGAAGAGCGAGGCAGAATGAAAAAATTTGTGAATGTTAGAATGAGAAAAATGATGGATACACATAAAAATCGCGCGATAATGCTGGTTGGGAGGGGGCTCATAAAATGTAGTATACATGCATGCAACATGTATCGCGCCACCGCGACGTTTCTCGCATTCAGCCCGGTTGGAGCTTCAAAAGGATTATTTTAATGGGCGCCCCGATAAAGCCCGGTGATACCCAAATCGCATAGATTTCTGTCATGAACAAGAAAATTCAAATTATTCATGACAAATTGTATCGACGTTTTCATAGTCTGACGAATTTTTACGAAAAATATGTAAAAACTTAAAGTAGTGGTATTAAATTTAGCTCTAAATCGTAAGTAAAATATTATATTTTAATGTTTGTTTGTAAATTCAGATCCTTGAGACTGCTGCTGTTTTGAAAATAAGTATAGAAACACAAATTTTGTCTGACTTCAGAACAGCAACAGGGAAGATGTACCCTGAGTGTGGTGGTGTGTGTATGCGGTGAACGTTGACGCGACAAGCGTGCTTTAGGATTCCACACGTGTAAAAATCACTTCCTGCACTCGACCGCTGTTGATCATGGTTGTCATCGTTCCACTGTAGGGGAAAGCGGGGCAAAATGGGCATGTTAAGCAGTTTACTGAATATCCCTTTGAATATGCCACAAAACACAATTTTTCTTTCATTATTGTATGCCTCCACCATTTATCTATGGATTAAAATTGCCACATAGAACGAAAACAACTTAAATAGATGAAAATAATGTAAAATAAAAGTTGATGTTTTACGAGAAGCTTTTTTGACACGCGGGGTAAAATGGGCATAACCTCGGGGCAAAATGGGCATATGTAAACAAACTGTGAAACGTCAAAACACTGGGGCAAAATGGGCCACAACAATTGCGCTTAGGTAATGGTCTATGCTTTTGCGCACGTTTCGTGAAATGTATTTTCGTTCTATCTTTTGTTTTGCTGGTCAGAAAAGCCCTTAAAATTCTTACAAAAATATGTTATCAAAATTAAAACAGTTTTTACACGTTTAAATCTACAAAACTGAATCTTTTGAAGCTGTGCCTGTTATCATTATTGAGGCGACAAATACAACACCATAGCCTCACCAAGCGCCGTATGTCAAAAGCATCTGCCCATTTTGCCCCAAGCGTAACTGCCCATTTTGCCCCACGTGAAGCATTTTTGTATTTTTTGTTATATTAGTAAAAATACGCATTCAATCACCTTGATTTCTTCAGACAAATTGTAAAGAAATATCATATCTTTAAAAACATATCATGTAAAACATCAACACATCCCTGTGACAATGGTTTAAGCTTATATTTGAAGTGGGAAAAATTATATCAATATGCTACTAAACCTTATTTTGCATTTTTCTTGGTTATTTATTATGTAAGGGTTATGATACTTACATGGTGTTCATAGAACACTCTAATGAATACATTTTGAGCATTGGAAAGTATTTTTGTAGTCAAATAATCCTTAAATAGAGGGTGCCCATTTTGCCCCACATGCCCATTTTGCCCCGCTTTCCCCTACCCGTCATTTGCACCAACACAACCTCTGGTTTTGTTGTCTGGAATGAAATGGAAGAACAATGATATTAATTAGGAGGGGAGATATTGGTTGATAATGTTAATCACTTTTACTTACTTTAAATTAAACAAAACGTCATTTTTCACGGGATTTATCTGCTAACTACCAAGCACTGAAACACCACACAAGCACCAACCTCACTGGACTGAATGTTTAGCCTACTTCACTTCACAGCATTAATTTGTGTATCCGATTCTACCAAGTCAACCGTGCTATACTGCGTGTGTGTATATTTGCACCACCGGACACAGAACACAAATCTCACCGCACAGCAGAGCCTGTGTCGCGAAGTGTGTATTTGCGCCACTGAATTCTGAATGTCGACCGCACCGGGTCAAATCTCCAGGATACTATCCAGGAGGATACGAGATGCTGCGGCAAGAGGTCAATGAACCTTTCTCGGACTACAAGGAAAGAGCAATAAAGCTAAAAGAGTGTATTATCAGCAATGATGCAGCAAATACGGAAGATTCTTATGCTCAAAAAAATCTAAAAATACACTTTTTGGCAGGATTGAGAAATCCGGAATTACAAACGCTTGCCAGAACTAATAAACATCTTGGGTTTGATGAGCTTTTAGAATATCTCCAGGAGGAAGTAATACAACTCGAACATATCCGAAAAATTGAGCAAAGATTGAACCGCTTGCACATGTTTGAAACAAATGCCAAACACTATATTAACACTATATTAACAAATATATGCCCAAACACCGATAACCATACAAATTTAAACAGCCAAACCACGCAAAATGGATTAGGAAACCATGTAGAATTCAACGATAATAGTATTAACTATTAACTATTAACACGATTAACAGTAGTATTAATCATTCAGGAATAAATAATTTTGGGCATCCGCAACACAATAGCACCACACACAATTCAAATTCTTCTAACTTTAATGATAATAATTCACGTCCTAGAATATATTTCACACCATATAGACACAATAACACACAGTATTCAACACATTCACATAATTTTCCACAAGGGTCTGATCAACACAACTTGCATGCTAACTCATATAACCACCAACCATTTAATTCAAACATGCATCCAAAAAACTAGAGCAAGGAACACGGGTTAATCAAAACAAAAATACCAGTGTTCCCGGCGATCAAAATATTTTTTTTTCTTTGATAAACCTGGTACAATTGTGAAACAAACAGAACAAACATCAAATAGTAGCATCAAAGGAGAACACGAGACTCTTGATATAGAGCCTACAAAAGATGGTAAATTAATGATCAAAATTTTATCGTGGCATTCGCATTCAACATCGATTGAATATCTAATTGATTCGGGAGCGTGTTTGAAAGCCTTGAGTTTCAATTCAGCAAAACAGCTTGGTCAAATAGATTACAGTGATAAGGTAAAATTATCTAGCTTCAATGGAACTTTATCCGATACTATGGGTTCGATGTTCATTAGTTTATTAATTGGAAAATCGTTATACCGCGCAAAATTTTACTTCTTCTTCTTTGGCTCAACAACCGATGTCGGTCAAGGCCTGCCTGTACCCACTTATGGGCTTGGCTTCCAGTGACTAATTGATTCCCCCCATAGCAGGATAGTCAGTCCTACGTATGGTGGCGCGGTCTATTTGGGGATTGAACCCATGACGGGCATGTTGTTAAGTCGTACGAGTTGACGACTGTACTACGAGACCGGCAAAATTTTACATAATTGAAAAACTTAGCGTCCCTTGTATAATAGGAGCAGAATTTTTAAAACAGTACACAATTGTCATTGGGAAAGGCTTCCAGACAAATACTATGAAGAAGCAAGAATACACAAAAGGAGAGGAGGAGAAATTGGAGAAAAAAAACAAATATGTTGTTAGTTATTGCAAACATCTACAGCTTGCTTGCAACATTCCCCTACCGATTTGCAACATTCCCCTAAGTGGTTGAACTTTTCCCTTATATGATTCGAAACCCTGTATATAGTGTGTACAGTAGTCTCATCGAACGATCGAACGAAGTGAACGATAGAGGCTCCATGGACGAAGGTACTCAAAGACTACTTCTTCTTCTTCTTCTTCTTTGGCACAACAACCGATGTCGGTCAAGGCCTGCCTGTACCCACTTGTGGGCTTGGCTTTCAGTGACTGATTGTTTCCCCTCCATAGCAGGATAGTCAGTCCTACGTATGGCGGCGCGGTCTATTTGGGCATTGAACCCATGACGGGCATGTTGTTAAGTCGTACGAGTTGACGACTGTACTACGAGACCGGCGACTCAAAGACTACAGGGGGTCCATATATGAGGGATTCCGACCAATACCCCCCACTCTTCCAAGAAAAAAAAGTGTATTTGATTCAAAGCCAAGTGACGAAATCAACCCCACCCCCTCCGCACAACACCTGAGTCGTTCGTTTCCATGTGTTTAACATGGCCTGTCCACTGAAGCCTGGCGAGCTTGATACGACAATGAATGTGCTTCCACACATACGATGATGATTGCGTCAGATTTAATAAAAATTCAGTATGGATGCTATTCAAGTGTACATATTCGTTTAAATGGATGAACAAAACAATTCATTGGGTGCGTCACCAATAAACAAACAAACGCGTCGTTTGTCACGAGGTGTGGAACTTAGCGATGTGTGTGTCAATCCGAACATTCCCGGGCTGTATCCATCCATAAGCGACCCCGAGTTTTTGGGGATAGTCCGGAAGGTACAAGTAGGCACAACACCTTCGATAGGAGCAAGACAACGCAAACGATTCCAACCGGAACTCCCCGCTCCAACGGATATGAGTTGCTTATATTTTCTTGTACCTAGTGATCCTACTGGTCTTCTCAATCTCGTTGCATTTACGTTTCGGAACCGATTCTAACATGCCATAAGGCCATAACATAAGGTTGGATAAAAGAGAAAGATTAGCAGAAAAGGATTTATTTTGTTGGTTTTTCATTTCTTAGCTTGAACGATAAAAACTAGATACCTGTTATAAACCTAAATTTATGTGTTTTGTTTATTTATTAAAAAAAAACAGGTAAATTTATATTTTCAAAAAAATAATATTTTAGCAAAATCGAGTGATAAAACATCTCAAATAACTCAAACAGCGAAAAAACATTTTATTTTGTGAGCTGTGAAACACGCTTTTTAATATTATATAGTTTTCCACTGTTATATCAACTGGGGTGGAGCAGTAGATATGGCTATCCGACTGAAATGGTTTTTTTTTTATATGAAGTTTTCAACTGCATATCCCACTGCTCGACTTTTTAACCACGTTGCTATGGCGGCAAACACCATTCCACTCCACTGCCAAACCGATCGGTTAGTGGAGATTCTGATTGAGAAAACTCAATTGGATAACATTGGAATTTTGCTAACCGATCGACTAAATTATCCACTCCGTTATCGACTTTCGTTCCCGATCAGGCCCAATGATTGAATAAAAGCATTCAACTGTAATATAATACATTTCGTGTTACAGTGGAGCGCCGTTTATTCGGGCTTCTCGGGACTTGACCTAGCCCGGATAAGCGAATATCACGGATAATGAGTCAAATGATATATTTTATCACAAATTTTTGGTTATGTTTTGGAAATTTTTCTTATTTTTTTATAAAAATAGCTCAGTTTCAATTAACTTCATGTTTTTACAAAGAGAATATTTAAAATTTGCCATTAATTATAGTGTTTTTTGTTATGACAATGTGCTCTTATAACCGCTTTTTCAAATATCCTCCTCATAACGCAATATCACTTTTGTATTGAACTGTCATTTCTCAACAGCACGGATAAACGGAAAACCGGATAAAAGGTACCCGGATAAACGGCACTCCACTGCATTTATTAACAATTTGGCCGACAAAAATAAAAATAAAATAGAGGAAGGAATAGGATGTGTCAAAACTGCTCGAATGGGTAAATTAACGACTGCTTCTTCTTCTTCTTCTTTTTGGCTCAACAACCGTTGTCGGTCAAGGCCTGCCTGTACCACTACTTCTGGCCTTGGCTTTCAGTGACTTATTGATCCCCCCATAGCAGGATAGTCAGTCCTACGTATGGCGACACGGTCCATTTGGGGCTTGAACCCATGGCGGGCATGTTGTTAAGTCGTACGAGTTGACGACTGTACTATGAGACCGGCTATTTTATTTAACGACTGCTAATTTACCATTAAATTACTTTTAAATTACCGGTAATTTAGCGGTAAGATAGAGGTAAATTAAGTCCGATTTGTCTGACTGGGAGGCAAGGATAATGTATTTAGAAGGTTGATTTTTACCTTGTAGCGACCAGACCGCCATCTGGCGTGAGAATCGTGAGCGATCGTGACATCCAGGGACAAAGACACGGATCTCCGTGGAGCGCACTCACCAGGCACACGAATGTGTCAAAGTGACGTGCGCCGCGTGTCCAGCGCTACACTTCCTGCTGTCAGCGAGCACATTCTCTCTCTTGCGACCCAACCTCGAAAGCGAACAGACCTCTTCCTTCGCTCCGCGCTCGAAAATTCCTTAACGTGAAACCCTCTCGAAGGAACGTGCGCAACCGTTCATATTATAGTGTAAAATAAAGTTCATTATTACCTACTCACGAAACCCAACGCGTTCGCGACATAAAAATAGGGACAAGATTAATCCGAACTAAATCGACCCCCCTAAAACTGGTGACCCCGACGTGATCGCGTGCGCGAGTGAGTAAGTGGTAACCTGACGAATACCGTATCCAGCCGGAAAAAAACGTGTTTCCATTGTTCCACGGTCCGGACCGACGGCAACGTTCCCCCCCATCATCGAGGAGCGGCCGACCACGAAGGAGGCACCACGCAAGCGCAGCCAGCGAAAAAAACCCCCGTGCACAAACCCCGAACCCACGTGAGTGCAAATCGACACCGAAGGTGGCCGACAGTGAGGAACACTATTCAGGAACATTTTTCCCCGACGGAGCGACCGATCCTAGCGGAAAAGTTTCCTCTCGGTGCTGAGCGATCGCCGAACATTTTGCTGACACACCCCGCGCCGTGTCGCACATCCGCCGAGCATTTTGGTACCCGTACGTGTTTGCGCACCCGCCGATCATAACCTCACACGTACCGCCGAGCGCGCTCCAGACCCACGCGGTTTTTGTGTGTGCACCGTGTGTGGGTGTGTGTGTGAATGCGCGCAGGCCGACGCCGAGCGGATTGCGTCAGAATTTTGCTCGAGCTACTTTCGTCATTTTTTTCAACCGTGCACCGAAGACGTCGTCAGCGCACGCAGCCATCGTTCTCTTCTCGCCGACACCATCGACCGAACGCCACCAAAGATCATCGCCCCTCGTTTCTCACACCACCGGCGTCATCGACGAACGCAGCCAACGAGCGACTAATCCTAACACGATCGACTGCGTGTGCGGATTTTTCTTCGCCGAAGGATCGACCTAGCCAACCTCAGCTGGACTTGCTTGCGCCCCCGCCACTAAGGTAAGATCCACCCTTTTTTAACTAACCTTAGTCGTAAGGATGTTGTACAGTCCGCCGGTCCGCGACGTATCGACTCCCGATGGCGTAACCCCGAGTGCCGATCCAGCCGCGAGTGGATCCAAATCGCCTCACGTACCAACACCGCCCGTTCCGAATACCCCGCGCGTACCAGGGCCGTCCGCCTGCGACGCCATGTTTATGCCGCCCGAATCGCAGATTGACACTTTGAATGCCATGCAGCTGAAACCACCGGAGATGGACACCACTGACATTCAAACCTTTTTCTTCGCATTGGAAAACTGGTTCGATGCGTGGAATATCACCACGAACCAACATATTCGCCGTTTTAACATTCTTAGAACGCGTATACCGCTTCGTGTCCTTCCTGAGCTTCGCCCCCTGTTGGAGAACATTCGACAGTACGCTACGGACCGTTACGAGGTAGCAAAGCGTGCAATAATTGAGCACTTTGAAGAGTCGCAACGAAGCCGCTTGCATCGTCTGCTTGTCGAAATGAACCTCGGGGACCGAAAACCATCGCAGCTATTAGCGGAGATGCGCCGCGCCGCAAATGGAGCAATGACGGACTCTATGCTGGTAGATTTGTGGATCGGCCGTCTCCCGCCATACGTCCAGTCCGCCGTTATTGCCACTAACACGGATACCAACGATCGAGCTAAAGTAGCAGACTCTGTTATGGATTCGTTCGCGTTATACCACCGAACGGGCCCGTACCAAACCATCCACGAAGTACGCAACGAGGACTTCGAACGTCTTTCTCGGCACGTAACGGAATTAGGTCAGCGCTTGGACGCCGTACTGAGCAAGCTCAACGAACGAGAACGCGCGCGACCACGCTCACGTACCCGGCAACGTCAACCGAACCAGGATGCGGTAACACCCAGCGGACACTGCTATTACCACACGCAGTACGGGCAAGTGGCGCGGAACTGTCGTGCCCCCTGCTCCTTCAACAATCGGCGGCAGGGTAGTAACTCGGCCACTGCTTCCGATTGACGCTTAACCAGAGGCCAATCTCAACAGATACACGTACTTTCGACCCATAGCTATCGTCTCGTAATAACCGATCCAAAAACTAACATCAAATTCTTAATCGATACCGGTGCAGACGTTTCAGTAATCCCTCGACAACACAGTTCCGTCCCGAGTAAACCCTCCACCATGAAGCTGTTCGCCGCTAATTCTACACCAATCCAGGTTTACGGAGAGTCGCTCTATACTCTCGATTTGGGACTTCGCCGATCTTTCTTTTGGAACTTCATCATCGCAGACGTGGGGACAGCGATTATTGGAGCCGATTTTCTCCAACATTTCCACCTGCTCGTGGACTTGCGCAAAAAATGTCTTGTCGACGCCTTAACGAACGTACGTTCTATCGGAGTGCCGAGCCAAAACCCGTCGGAACCAACCGTAAAAGTATGTGATTCCACCTCACCGATCGCCACTCTCCTAAAGGAATTTCCCGGGTTAACTGCACTATCCACTCCTGGCACCTTACTGCAGTCCGAAGTGACGCACCGAATCGAAACGACGGGGCAACCAACATTCGCAAGACCTCGCCGATTACCACCCGAAAAGTACGCAGCTGCCCGCAAAGAGTTCGAATCACTCGTCCAGCTCGGAGTGTGCCGCCCCTCGAATAGCAGCTGGGCCAGCCCGCTACATAAGACAAAAAAGGCCGACGGCACCTGGCGCCCTTGTGGTGATTACCGTGCCCTAAATGCAAAAACCGTACCCGACCGTTATCCACTACCGTTTTTACAGGACTTCACGATGCATTTGCAAGGCAAGATCATATTTTCCAAGGTCGATTTGCACAAAGCATACCACCAGATACCAATTCATCCGGATGATATAGCGAAGACAGCCATCACGACACCCTTTGGACTTTACGAGTTCACTACCATGCCTTTCGGATTGAGGAACGCAGCGCAAACATTCCAACGCCTTATCCATGATGTCCTACGAGGGCTCGAGTTTGTCTTTCCGTATATCGACGATATGATCGTAGCATCAACGTCCGAGGCAGAACACCACGAACACTTACGCCAACTTTTCGAACGATTGGAGAAGCACCAACTAGCCATCAATCCAGGCAAGTGCGAGTTCTACCGGAACGAGATTTCCTTTCTGGGCCATCTGGTCAACGCTTCTGGCATTCGTCCTCTCCCCGATCGAGTCCAAGCCATCAGCGAGCTGCCACAGCCAACGACGATTATGGAGTTGAAGAAGTTCCTCGCCATGATAAACTACTACCGACGTTTTCTGCCGCACGCCCTGGAAACGCAAGGTATACTTCTCGAGATGACTCCAGGTAACAAAAAGAAGGACAGAACGCCATTAACCTGGTCGCTAGAAGCTTCCGAAGCATTCGCCCAATGCAAAGAGCAACTGAAACGTGCAACGTTATTGGCACATCCCGTGAAGAACGCCGAACTTTCTCTATGGACCGACGCTTCAGATTTCGCAGCCGGAGCCGTACTTCACCAACGCACCAACGAAGACCTGCAACCACTAGGCTTCTTCTCGAAACGTCTCGAAAAGGCACAGCAAAAGTACTCGACCTATGACCGAGAACTTACCGCCATCTATCTCGCCATACGACACTTCCGATACCAGCTAGAGGGTCGTGAATTCTGTATTTATACAGACCACAAGCCTCTAACCTTCGCCTTCCGACAAACGCACGACAATGCCTCACCTCGACGAGCCCGGCAGTTAGACTTCATTGGCCAGTTTTCCACCGACATCCGTCACATCGCCGGAAAAGACAACGTTACAGCCGATCTGCTCTCCCACATAGAGACAGTGCACGCGACACCGACCATCGATTATGAGCGATTAGTAGAAGAACAAGAGCGCGACCCTGAACTTTCCTACATTCTCAGTGGGAAAATTCAGACGGACTTGTTCCTGCAGAAGACACCAATACCGGGAAGCCCCAAGTCACTCTACGCCGACTGCCCTGGAGGTATCATCAGACCGTACATCACCCGATCGTTTCGAACACAACTTCTCCACGCCGTACATGATCTCAGTCATCCCGGAGCCCGCGCCACAGCTAGACTAATAACAGAGCGTTTCGTGTGGCTCAATGCAAGGAAGGAATCCCAGGACTTCGCTCGGAACTGCTTAGCCTGCCAGCGCGCTAAGGTAGGAAGGCACGTCAAAAGCCCCTTGATACCGTACCCTGCAACAACAGCGAGGTTCAGTCATATCAACGTAGACATCATTGGACCATTTCCCATCAGTAACGGTAACCGATACTGCCTTACGATAATCGACCGATTTACTCGCTGGCCAGAAGCAATACCGATCTCGGATATCACCGCATCTACCGTCGTATCAGCACTACTATTCCACTGGATCGCCCGATTCGGAGTTCCGGCGCACGTAACAACGGACCAAGGGAGACAATTCGAATCCTCCTTGTTCAAAGAGTTGACGAAAGCCCTAGGAACGAAACACATCCGTACGACAGCCTATCACCGGCAGGCAAATGGAATAATCGAGAGGTGGCACCGCACTCTTAAAGCAGCAATCACCTGCAAAGACACCGCAAGATGGAGCGAACACCTACCGCTAATACTGCTTGGGCTACGAACCACGTTCAAAAATGACATCAACGCCTCGCCAGCCGAACTTGTGTATGGAACGACGTTGACCATCCCGGCAGAATTCTTCATCGCGAAACCGCAAAATGCCCTCGCCGACCAATCCGACTTCGCCAAAACGTTAGAGGAGACGATGAGCAGCATTCGACCACAGAGCACCGCTTGGCATACCAACCGCACACCGTTGGTGCATTCCGATCTGAACAAGTGTACTCACGTGTTCATATGCGACGACACCGTCCGACCTGCACTAACTACACTTTACCACGGTCCATATAAGGTTCTTACACGCAATCCTAAGTCTTTTCAGATACTCCTACGTGGACAGCCAACGCTGGTTTCGATCGACCGCTTAAAACCAGCGTATGGCGCAGAAGAGGAAGCCACCTCGGCCTCGCAGTGCTCGTGGGAAGGGCTAACGACAAACCTGCTGCCGCCAACAACCGACCACTCGGAAACTCTGCCGTTGCCGGACGTCCAGGCAAATCCTACGGACTCCATCCTACGCCGCAACGACCAGACGGTATCGACCGGCGTCTCAGCGGAAGGTCATCATACCTCTACGTTACCAGTGACACCGCTCTAGGAGGGGAGTACTGTAGCGACCAGACCGCCATCTTTTTTTTTATAAATGTCGGGAGATTTATTTCTTATTATTTTTTATACAAACAAAGTAGAATAGCCCTCCCTCGCCTTTCGCAACATACAATTCCCGCGAGGGTTAGTAAGTGCGATTTTGTAATGCCGTCATGGCAGTTCTCTTGTGTGTGTATTATATGAATAATAACTCTTTGATAGTTCGAAACAAATAAAGCAAAATGATGTTTAAGACAAAAATAAAGAAAAATAAAAATCTATCCAACCCTATTCCAACGGGACACTGACGAGTCTGAAGGAGCTTCCGATTTGTTGTTGTGTCACCGATTAGCGAGAGGATATTTCGGCTTCTGTAGCCGCTGCTGACTCTGCCGCCGTAAGTCCTCCCTGAATGGCGTTGGAGGAGTAGACACCCTCACTGATAGCTGTTGCATATTGGGTGACGTCTGAAAGCTCGACTACCTCTTGTTGTTGCGGCATATGTTGCCTGTACCTGCGCTGTGGTCGTACCTGATCTCTGCGTTCTGGCTGGGCTGGTTCGCGCCCTTCTGTTGCTTCTGAAGACGCTGAAAAGACAAGAGATGGGTTTTGTTGCTGTGCCTCCCTCTCACGGGCCCTTCGTTCACGGCGTCTGGCATTGCGGCGTTCACGTCTTGCAGCAATGATCTGGTTTCTATCGCTTGGTCCAACAGGATGCGAGGGTGATAATGTGCTGGAAACTGCCAGACGCGCTCGTTCTTCGTTCCAGTCCCGCTGCAATGCGGAGGTGATCTGCTTCGCAGCTTCAGCGATCCTGCTCCATTTTTCTTGGCTTTGTAGGAGATGGAACTGCAGTGTTTCGGGCGTAATCGCATCAGTGTTGGCTTCACCAAGCAGCTGTTGTCTGATTTCCGCAAATCTGGGGCACTCAAACATTGCATGCTCGGCAGTCTCCGGAACACCCGGACACCTGATGCAATCTGGCGACGGTGTGAACCCCATCCGACACAAGTCGTCACGGAAAAAGCCATGACCGGACAAAACCTGAGACAAATGGAAGTTAACTTCTCCGTGTCTTCGGGAATGCCATGCCGCAATGTCAGGGATCACACGATGTGTCCATCGCACGAATCTGCTGGCATCAGCTTGACTTGCGTCCGCGTCCCATTCTTCCTGCCAGCTTTGCATGGTGTTGATGAGCTCCTCTGCTCGAAGTGTCCCTGCCGAAAGGGCTCCTCCCGCCTCTTGTTGTCGTTGGTAACATCGAGCGTCTTCTTGTACCAACAGACAGGTAGGTATCATGCTGGCTAGCACAACTGCTGTTTGATATCGTACCGTCCGAAATGCACTTGACACTTTTATTGCACAATGTTTTTGCACCCTTTGCAGCATCCTCCGGCATTCCTGATTCTTGGTAGCTTCATGCCAAACAGGCGCGGCATAACGAAGGATGGAGTCTACAACGGATGCCAGAAGACGTCGTTTTGCACACTTGGGGCCACTGTGGTTGCGCATAAGACACCCAAGCGCCTTTGCTGTTCGAAGCGCTTTCGTCGTGCAATACTCCACATGCGGCTTCCAAGACAATTGGTTGTCGATCACGACCCCAAGGTAGCGAATACTTCGGGTCGTTCTTCGCTCCACTCCATTGATGACCACCGGATCGTTTATATTGCCCTGCCTTTTGCTCGAGATTGTAACCAGTTCGGTCTTGGACGGCGCCAGCTCCAGGCAATGATTTTCCATCCAATGGTTAACCGCGGATACCGCTTCTTCTGCACGCTGCCAAGCCGCTTCAGGAGTAATTCCCGGAACTAATAACAAGAGATCATCGGCAAAGGCTATGATTTCCGCTCCTTCAGGCAACTCTACATCCAGCACACTATCATACATAACATTCCACAATGTGGGGCCCAATATGGACCCCTGTGGAACGCCTGCAGACAAATTTCGCGTTACGGGGCCATCATCGGTGTCAAAAACAAGTTGCCTATCAGTCATCCAATGCTGCAGTAACTTTTGTAGAGGAGCAGGGACTCCTTTGGATCTCAACGCCATTGCAATCGATTTCCAGCTCGCCGTATTAAATGCATTCCGCACATCCAAGGAAACCACCATCAAACAGCGCATGTCGCGTCCGTTTGTTCTATTAAAAGATTTCGCGGTTCTTCCAGCTTGAACTACTCTCAGGATCGCTTGCACCGTCGATTTCCCCCGACGGAAGCCGTACTGGTTTGGGGAAAGATGGGAATTCTCACCGTTCTCAAGAAACTCATTTAGACGGTTCAGAATAAGGCGCTCTAGCACCTTTCCAAGCCCATTCAACATTCCAAGAGGCCTGAAGGATGAAGATTCTCCCGGTGGCTTCCCGGGTTTCTGCAGTAGCACCAAACGCTGAATTTTCCAATGAGCCGGGAATTCGCCGCGATCGAAACAGCCTTGATAGATAGAACGAAACACTTCTGTATGTTTCTTGATGGCAGTCTTCAGAGCGATATTAGGAATGCCGTCCAGCCCAGGTGCCTTTCTCGAGCACATATCGTCAGCTATACGTTCCAGCTCTAAATCCGTCACAGGTCGGATACGATAAGGTTCGGATGAGGTTTCTGTAGGCATGGGCCAATCGAATGAATCGTGGTCAGGAAACAGGTCGGTGACTATGCGCTCCAACACTTTGCGATCCAATTCGGGAGGAGTGCGACTACCGCGCAAGTGAGAGGTGACGACCTGATAACCCGAACCATACACGTTCGCATTAACCTCGTCTATTAGCTGTTGAAATAGCTGCGCCTTGGTGGTAGTTATGGCACGTTTCAGCTCACTTCGCCTCTCTTGATGAATTTCCGATGCTGCTGCTCTCTCATCAGGGTCCACACGTGAATGAGCATTGTCGCTAGCCTCTTTGCAGAGCTCACGTAATTGTGCTATCTCTGGCGTCCACCAATATACCTGAGGTTTTGTTTGATAGTAGGGTGTCGATGAACTGACGCGTTCCATTGCTACATCACACGCCCTAGAGAGAGCCACCTGAAGTGTCTCGGGAGTCCTTGCAATCTCCGCGAAGTGGACTGCTTCGAGAGCGAAACAAAAAGATTCCGGTAGAAATTGCCCCACCTTCCATCGCCGGCCAGCGCGGCGCCAACGAGGTTTCCGTCGGTGTGCAGGACTTTGTCGATGAAAACGACGCTGCTGTGGTTGAAGTTGGTGTTGATGACGATGAAGTTGTATGCCATTGACAGATGAACTGTCAACAGAAAATCGGACATAACGATGATCACTATACGAATATCTTTTCAGCACTTCCCATGTATTGTAGCGCACAATCGATGGGCTTGCAAAAGTCACGTCTATCACGCTTTCTCCTGCTATTCCTCGTCCGGTGAAAGTTGAGGTATTACCACGGTTTAGCACTATTAGCCCGAGCTGTTCGACGGTATTGAGCAGCTCCTCGCCTTTTCGCTTCCTCCTAGCGCTTCCCCAAGCCTCATGCCAGGCGTTGAAATCCCCTCCTAGCACTACGTTAGGGTGCGCACTTACTTCGATTTCAACTGCGTTAAGGAATTCCTCAAACTCAGCAACAGTCATTCGAGGAGAAGCATAGCAGCTGATGAAGGTTATACCACCAATGTCAGCAGCAACTAGACCCGGTACAGCGCTGCCCCACATCCGCTGGATTGGTCGAGATCCAGCAGCTACCACCGCTACTCTTCCCGATGAGTCCACCGCCCAATTACCATTATTTGGTGGCTGTCGGTATAGCTCCGATACCAGTATCACATCAGCATGTTGTTCCTTCGCTGCTTGAATCATAAGATTCTGCGAAGTACTACAGTTCGAAATATTAATTTGCAGCGTAATCATCATTGAGAATTAGACTGAACACATTGAGCACTGCCCACACGATGCGGGCCAGCACAAGAAGCGCAACGTACTTCTGCCTCGCAGGTGGTCGCTAAGTGACCACACCAGACCGCCATCTGGCGTGAGAATCGTGAGCGATCGTGACATCCAGGGACAAAGACACGGATCTCCGTGGAGCGCACTCACCAGGCACACGAATGTGTCAAAGTGACGTGCGCCGCGTGTCCAGCGCTACACTTCCTGCTGTCAGCGAGCACATTCTCTCTCTTGCGACCCAACCTCGAAAGCGAACAGACCTCTTCCTTCGCTCCGCGCTCGAAAATTCCTTAACGTGAAACCCTCTCGAAGGAACGTGCGCAACCGTTCATAATATAGTGTAAAATAAAGTTCATTATTACCTACTCACGAAACCCAACGCGTTCGCGACATAAAAATAGGGACAAGATTAATCCGAACTAAATCGACCCCCCTAAAACCCCTTTTGCTGGGCGACATTGTGGGGGACATCTGTCACTCTCTGCATACAAATTTCATTACCCCGCACCAGCCCTCCCCGATTTTTATACCGGAGCCCACGGAAGAGATGTGTCAAGTCGAGAAATGTCATTTTGCTTTGAACAACTTCACTTTGTCATTTATAACACCTTGCTGGGAGGCTGCAAATGACAGAAGAAAAGACGTCTTTCGGTGGTCTATCGGGTCACCAAAAGACCGCCGAAAGACGACTTAATAACACCATTTTAGACCGGTATGGAACCCACGTGCGATGTTTTTTTTGGTTCTATGTAAAACGATGATATTGAAAGTAAACAGTGTTGCCAAACAATTAAAAAAAAAGACCGCTGTTTCTGTTCTTGAAGGCCTGTACTCATCGGCAACACTGTTTTTCGATCTGTTTCTTTGCGCCTTTTTCTTTGACGTCATCGCAGGACGCTACACACTGTGTGCGCCATTTGCATTGGATCTTTCTAGATTGCTGGTTGCTGCGAGATATTATGGGATTATCAGACTGCTTGTAGATTGGTTTCTGTTTTCTCCAGTTAGTATAATTCATTTATTTTTACCCCTGGGGATTTAAAACCTTGTTTTTACAAATTTTCCAAGAAAGGTATGCATCCTGCTGGCACATGCTGCTCTAGCGATCGCTAAGCCCTTGGCCCTTTGGCCCTACGCCCTACGCTATTGACATTTGTTGTTGTTGTTGGTTGGTAAGCCTTTGGCCCTTGATCCTACGTCCTACGCTCTACGCTATTGACATTTGTTGTTGTTGTTAGTTGTGATGCAGATTGCATACCCTTTTGGCGCAGCCTAATTACCGGTGTCGGCGACATTCCCCCTCCCGTAATTCCTCTAGGAGGTGTTACAATAAACTAGCCGACGGCGGTTGCCGTTATTGATAAATGGCTATCGAATATTCTCAGACTAACGACTGCTGAACACTCAGGCTCAGTTCATTTACTCTGATTTACTGGAAGATTGAGACATTAAATTGACGCTCTATGATTAAATTGACCAAATACTTAAATTATAGAATAATTACTTAACGATACACATTAAAAATTGAATAAATAATCATGATAAAATAATAAGTTAAATTGAACATCACAAGATTAAAAACATAAATAAACTCGCCAGTAATTAATTCACTTAAATCCTATTATTATTATTGCATGTACTTCCACACGAAGATGCACCTAATATTTAACGTGAATGTGGCTGCAAGAACAAAGCTATTTTCTGATTACTATTGTTGCTACTATTATTGTTTTTTTTTATCTTAGTATTATAATTATTATTATTATTATTTGTTTTGTTTTGTTTTGTTTTTTTGTTTTTTTTTTGTTTTTTTTTTTTTTTTGAATGGACTATTGCACTTTTTGCTGCGCCTCAGCTATAATGGATTTTGGAAGTACATCTAATTTTGCGATCTTTGAAACCGGACGATTGACTGTTGATAACCCGGATGTGATGGTGACCGACCTAACTTGCCCATCCTTTGCATTATAGACCTTTGATACTCGACCCTTTTGCCATTTACCGTTAATCTGTTCATTCGGGAAAACCACTATATCGCCAACTTCAATTGGATACACCTTTTTCAACCATTTCTCGCGTTTGTTTAATTGTGGCAAATATTCTCTAATCCACCGTGTCCAGTAATGTTGCGCTACTAATTGAACCCTTTTCTGGCTGCTTCTGGTAGCTTCAGCAAATGTAGCTTCTCGAAGTGTAGGGACAGCTTCTCCCGATGAACCCAATAGGAAATGATTAGGTGTCAACGGTTCATCATCTTCATGCTCTAATGGTATATGTGTTAATGGTCTGCTGTTAATAATGAATTCAATTTCCACCAGAATCGCGCGCAACGCTTCTTCACGATAAGACTCTTGCTTGAGAGGGAGTAAACTTTTTACTTCGCCTACCATTCTCTCCCATGCTTCTAATTCCTTCAACCTGTGCAACCAGTTTTGCCATTTTCTATTTAGATCAGGAGGAATATTTTGATCCCAATCCATCTTCAACTTCCATACTTCTTGTATTAGTATTTTGGGCTCTATAGTATAATTGGTAAGGAGCCCCATTGGATCATATATTTTCATTGTTTTTGCAAGCATTTCTTGTTTGCTGACTGAATGGCCAGGAATGGTCAGATCATTTAAAATAAACTTTAATACATCCTTTTCTTTCTCCCAGTACTGCCCTAGAATTTTATCAAAATTTGAGGTGCCTTCGCTTATCTTCAAGACAGGTTGGGTTGAAATACGTTCACATGGAATCTGGTTGGTTAATTGACTAGAGTTGGATATGAAATTTCGAATAAAAAAATCTGCTTGATTATGAATAAGTATCACTTCATTTACTCTTTGGGTTGCTGTTTCTAATGACATGAAACTATCTAGATAGTCGTCCACATAATGATTATTTTCAATAGCTTTAACTGCCTCAGGGTACCGCTGCCGAAATAATCCAGCGTTGTAATTTTTAACGTATTGTGCACACGCAGGGGAACAAGAAGCGCCAAAGATCATTACTCTCATTTCCATGATCTTTGGTGAATGTTTTGGGGATTCCCTATAAAGAAAGCGCTGTGCACATCTGTCATCTGCTCGAATTCTAATGCGGTGAAACATTTCTTGAATATCGCCAGAGACTCCAATGCTGCCTTCTCTAAATCTTAACAGGATACCAATGAGTGGAGGGACTGCATCAGGTCCTGTCAGCAACTGAGAATTTAGAGAGATCCCCATGTTCCGAGCCGCGGCGTCAAAGACCAACCTTGGCTTTGGGTTTAATTTGTTTAAGTTCACTACTGCGAAATGTGGTATATAGTTTAAATTCCTGTTGTGTATTTGTATTTCCGTGTTAACTTCCTTAGCTTATCCCTTTTGGCAGTATAACGAAATTTCGTTGTGGTACCAGTTTTTAAGATTTACATCTTTTTCAAGTCTTCTTTCCAAACCCTGCAACCGTCTAAGCGCTTGGGTATAGCTTTCTGGGAGGTTTATATCATCCTCTTTCCATAAAAGTCCTATTTCATAGCCCGTTTCTAGTGGTCTTAGAGTATTTTTCATCAAGTTCAATGCTCTTTCTTCATGTTTTGGGGTTATTATATTTGGGCTAGGTTGAACACCAAAACCTTCGGTTGTAAAAAATTCCTTCATAATTTCCTCCATTCCTTTTTCTTCTTTATCACATTTTTCATTTAGCACAAACAAGCTACCTTTGTTTTCCCTTTTCGATCCCTTACCTAGAACTGACCAGCCTAATGAGGTTTTGATCGCAATAGGTTCATCTGGACCTCCAACACGATTTTCCGACCCACAAATAAGGTGAGCGTGTGGTAAGCCTAACAAAATGGTTGGTGCTCCATCTATGTAGTTTGGAAGATCAATTCCATCAAAATGTTTGTATCGGGTTTTCAACGAGTTCGCGTTTAAAGTTTGTGAAGGTAAATTCATTTCCCTAATTGTCCTCAATCCTTTCAATGGTTGTATTAGGGCACTCATACCCCTTATTTGCAAATTGACCAATTCGCTGGTAGCTTCCTCCTGCATTTCGCCATTGGTCCATGTCAGAGCCAATGGCTTTCTTATCCCCTGAACACCCAAACTTTCTTTAATATCTGTTAACAAAAGACTTGCGGAAGAACCTGTATCTATAAAGGCAAATGTATCAATTTCTTTGTCTTCGTGAATGACAGAGACCGGTATTATTTGGTAAAATATTCCTTCGGTGGTACTGTGATGGTTCAATGTGTTTAAATTATTTTGACTCTTGTTAGTGTAATGTAATAATGGATGATGTTTCATATGACAATTGGCTTCACGACACTGGGGTGGTAATCGACAATTATTAGCATTATGATTTCTGTTGTTACAACAGTTTGTACATAACCCAAATCTTCTAACGGCGTTCCACCTTTCATTTAATCGCATACCCCGAAATCTTCTACAATCGACAATGCGATGGTCTCCCTGACAAACATGGCAACAGGTTCTGGCATTTCTATTTGGGTTCGGTTCTATTGGTGAACTTAGGTTTTTATCACATATAGCCTCCTCCCGGCCTTCATTTACATTTAATAGGATGGCAAGCTTCTCTGTAGGTTTAAGCCACTTCAAAAAATCGTTTAGTGTTTTAATGCGACTATTTCCTCCTTCCTCTTTCTCTCGAATCAAGGTTATTAACCACTCACGCTTTAGGTGTTCTGGAAGCTTATCGACCAAATCGTCCAATAGCCTTGGATCCGTAAGATATTCTTCCTTTTTTAATACTGTCATGTTTGTAACAAGGTCGTCTAATGACCTGATGAAGCTTAAAAATGTCTTTGGTTTACTAAGGGATGGATTTTCATTTTGCATGAGGTCTGCTAAAAGTGCTTTGTAAACTATTTTTGCATTCCCATATTCTTCTTCCAACCGGTCTATTATTTTTGATACATTAGCCGGGTCAATCATCAGACGGCTTACACTCTGAGCGGCATTTCCCTTAAGGCTCTTTGATAGACGGGCTAATTGCTCCGTAGTATTTAACTTGCCTTCTTGGTTAGTTTTATCGAAAATAGCTTTGAACCTAGGCCACATTTTATAGTCCCCATCCAATTCGGGAAGATCGAGGATAGCAGTGTTAGTGCGTGTTTTCAGTGCATCCGCTAATGAATTTACTATGCTTTCTAAATTACTGGTCGAGTTAATTGGAGTGGTCGTTACTTGCGGATTTTCAGTCTGTTTCTTCCATTCATCAAAAATTTGTCGTTGTTCGATCATCATCGAATCGAAAGCCTGGCGTTGCTCCTTTAAGAGGATTGACGCTTCATCTTCTTTTGCCCTACTTTCAATTACTTTTTTTAATTCCTTTGATTCCTTTTCCCACTTTTCTTTGGTTTCCGCTAATTCCTGTTTTAGACCAACTATCACCTCTACGAGATTCACTTCCGCTTCCTTGATTGCCCTCGCCTTTGATGTCGCTATTTTTTTTTTGTTCCCTTCACTTCACTCTTAATTATAGTAAAAATAGTAAATCGCTTACCGACTTTCTACGGCGCTCAGCTTTGCTGTTGGTGCGGGGCGGTGGGCGGCTACCTCCCTGGCAGCGGCCTAGCTCCCACGAACCCTTCCCTGGCACGGGGTGGTGGGCGGCTACCTCCCTGGCAGCGGCCTAGCTCCCACGAGCTCTTCCCTGGCGCGGGGCGGTGGGCGGCTACCTTCCTGGCAGCGGCGTAGCTCCCACCAGCTCTTCCCTGGTGCGGGGCGGTGGGCGGCTACCTTCCTGGCAGCGGCCTAGCTCCCACGAGCTCTTCCCTGGCGCGGGGCGGTGGGCGGCTACCTCCCTGGCAGCGGCCTAGCTCCCACGAGCTCTTCCCTGGCGCGGGGCGGTGGGCGGCTACCTTCCTGGCAGCGGCCTAGCTCCCACGAGCTCTTCCCTGGTGCGGGGCGGTGGGCGGCTACCTTCCTGGCAGCGGCCTAGCTCCCACGAGCTCTTCCCTGGCACGGGGCGGTGGGCGGCTACCTCCCTGGCAGCGGCCTAGCTCCCACGAGCTCTTCCTTGGCGCGGGGCGGTGGGCGGCTACCTTCCTGGCAGCGGCCTAGCTCCCACGAGCTCTTCCCAGGCGCGGGGCGGTGGGCGGCTACCTCCCTGGCAGCGGCCTAGCTCCCACGAGCTCTTCCCTGGCGCGGGGCTCCTGGCTGGCCCGACTCGGTTGAGTCCTTCCCTGGCGCGGGGCTCCTGGCTGGTCCGACTCGGTTGAGTCCTTCCCTGGCAGCGGGGCTCCTGGCAGGCCCGACTCGGTTGAGTCCTTCCCTGGCAGCGGGGCTCCTGGCTGGCCCGACTCGGTTGAGTCCTTCCCTGGCGCGGGGCTCCTGGCTGGCCCGACTCGGTTGAGTCCTTCCCTGGCAGCGGGGCTCCTGGCAGGCCCGACTCGGTTGAGTCCTTCCCTGGCGCGGGGCTCCTGGCTGGCCCGACTCGGTTGAGTCCTTCCCTGGCAGCGGGGCTCCTGGCTGGCCCGACTCGGTTGAGTCCTTCCCTGGCGCGGGGCTCCTGGCTGGCCCGACTCGGTTGAGTCCTTCCCTGGCAGCCGGGCTCCTGGCAGGCCCGACTCGGTTGTGTCCTTCCCTGGCAGCGGGGCTCCTGGCTGGCCCGACTCGGTTGAGTCCTTCCCTGGCAGCGGGGCACCTGGCTGGCCCGACTCGGTTGAGTCCTTCCCTGGCAGCGGGGCTCCTGGCTGGCCCGACTCGGTTGAGTCCTTCCCTGGCAGCGGGGCTCCTTGGTCCTTTGGCCCTACGCCCTACGCTATTGACATTTGTTGTTGTTGTTGGTTGGTAAGCCTTTGGCCCTTGATCCTACGTCCTACGCTCTACGCTATTGACATTTGTTGTTGTTGTTGGTTGTGATGCAGATTGCATACCCTTTTGGCGCAGCCTAATTACCGGTGTCGGCGACAGTTTCGAACCTGCCATTTTTCGTTGTTCATTTCTCCGGCGTTAGTGTTAGATGATACGCTGCTCTGCGTATGTCACAACAACAATAGCGCAATATAAAGGGGCAAATTGGAACAACAATCCGCTGCAGGCGTGAAGCGGCCAAAATTGATGCTGACTAAAAAAAATGGAAAATTCGTGATTGTGTCAACCCAATGTGGTCAAAGCAATTTATTTTTCTCGATGTATATGAAATTAAATAATGTTTTTCATGACATGCAGAATATACAGCTAGCTGCGAAACTTCGTCTACAAGCACAATGAGTCAAATAATACACAAGAAAGAAAACATACCTAAGAACATATCATCTACTTTATTGCAGCCAGAATGTAAGTGTGAACTTTGTTTATAGAATTCTGAAAATATTATGCAATATCTTCTGTTCAATAGTTTTACAAACGAGTTCCACAGGCGAAGAAAGCTCAACGTTAAACCTTCACACTCAGTTGCTACATGAATTATCATGTAATTCTATTGAGCATTTGGATTGCATTATTAATATCGAACAAAATACTCCAATGCCTTCCTGCCAGAAGTCAACAAAACGTAAGTGATTACAAGTGACAATGTTACATAAAATTATTTATGTTTATTTTTCATTCCATCTGATTTTCTACCAACATTTCAATCAACTGCTACTTAAACCAACTTTTCAAACAGTGGCGAACAAATCCTATCGGATATTTAAGTTAAACTGGAATATATACAGGAGGAGCAAAAACGACAAGCAGAAATGATGAACAATAAATTTGCTGCTATGGATCGCCAATTAAGTTAATACGATCAGATTTCAACATCGTGACTGATAAGCTGATTCCACGATCTGGATTTGTTCAGCAAACAGACTTTGAATGGGAACCAGTTAAAAATCAAAATGATTTAGATAATCTTGAGTGCAGATTGGCTGAACCCGAATTTAAGAAAAACTTTTCTAAATATTTTAACAATCCGCTTTCTTCAGAAGGTTCAGATGAACGCTTACATGACGCAATGGATATTTTTTCAACAGAGAGTTTGTTACTAAACTAAGTTGGACTGGCATTAGACGGCCGAATGCAAAAATTTGTTTCAAAAAGTACGTTAACGTAATTAATCAATTTAAAGAGTTAAGTACATTCGGTGGAGCGACTCCAACAAATCAGAAATTGAAAGATTTATTGCAAAACAAGTTTAAGCATGGACATCAGAGACTTGATCTGGTCGGGTTAGTGAAGACTTCTCATCACCGCCATAGGAAATAGGCATTGATAGGCAATGATTACGTTTTTATGATCGTCGGTTCATACTCACCCATACCTTCCATTGAATTCAATTCAATACCTTCCATAAGATTCTTATCGAATTACATTTTTCATCTATGTGTAAGAACTTTTTCATATATTTTTTCTGATTCTTCTAATACTTATGCTTCCACTTACTTAAAGTATAACCTTTGAACTGTGATATTTTGTAAATGAAATGATTTAATAAAGGAATGTACTTAATAAGTTCTTGCTATTTTTTATTAATTATATTTTACATAACAATTGTATGAACTAAGGGAACAAAATCAAATTCTTTGTCAGATAAAAGAGGAACGGCAACTAATTTACATTTTACATCATCCAAATCAATAGAAATATCGTTTTTCTCCAAATTACTGAGATTACCCCGATGCATAATTTTTGAATCAAAAGGATAATCAAAACTGTTTGATGTATTGATTAATCTTTTAGCCGTTATCTTAATGTTCGTTTGGTTGTTTCTGATGTGTGAGACTGCGTTTATATATTGGCAAACATACCCGGATTTGGTTAAAAACCATCCATTTCTTTGTCCATATTTTAAGCAGAATGCTTCTCGGATATGAAGAGTGATAATATTACCCCTTTGAAGAATGAAAGGATAATTGAAGCTATCTTTATTTTTATGGACATAATACTCGTCCTGTTCTAACAATCTGTTGATTACTTGCTCTAAGCACTTGTACCCATTGCGCAATAGAAGTTTCATTTGCTGTAGTAGATTTTCGAACTTATAGGATGATAACGTATATAGTGGACCAAAATGTTTCACTTCTTTGTAAACGTGTAGCAGATTGTGAATATTACTTGAAACGAATTGAGGTCCGTAAATATCTGCATTCTTTTTTACAAATAGTTGAAGCAAATTATTAGCTCGTGGCCAATGTTCTTTGTAGACATCTGATGAAAACAATGTTATAGCGCAAAAATATAACATAAAGTATTTATGCTGCTCAGAACTCATCACGCTCTTGAAACATACAACACTTGCATAAAATAAAAGCGATGAAAATTCTGATCCTTTCCAATGACGCAAATTTTGAAATGAGCGGAATTTTCGATGAATCTCTGCTGACAATTGTATGTTCATCAACATTCCAGATAATTGTGCAAGTATAAAAGGAAAAAGTCTTATTTTAAAGCCAAAATCAAGCCTATCAATAATCGTTTTGTTACGCCTAAGTCAATTAAATGCAACTGATCACTAACAATTATTTGAAGGATGATGTCAAAGTTATCTAATAACAGTAATGGCGAATCAATTTTGTGATGATCGTCGTAAATTTTTTCCCGAAAGGCTTCATCCGTTCGTTCTGATGCGTTGCAATCGAGAAATGTAACCCTTCCTTGCAGTTTGATCCCTTAGGTCAGCTGTGTCAAACTCAATTCATAAGAGGGCCGCAAGTACAGATTTTCAGTGATTCGTGGGCCGCAAAGTTGAGAATAAAAAATATACCTCAATAATCATATAAAATACTGTTTAAAATCATTATTGTTAAACAAATTGACTTTTTGTACTCCTTGCTTCAAATCTGGAATAGTTTCTTATTTACAAATTTGCTATGTTTTTTTATTGTGCACTTTTTTATTTAAAAAAAAAGTTTAATGCACTTTTAAAGCCACATGCGTTGTTTTCATCCTTATTATTAAAATAGGAAATTTCTCATTAGTCGCTGTCTAACACGGCACTTCTGTTAGAAAATATCACTCAACCACACTTTTTTACTGAGGTAGGGGAAGTCTACCAGCCTGTTGCGGAACTTTTTCAAGCCATCCGAGCTATCCACCGCTGGATGAATAACAAAAATATTTGCATGCAATTTTTTGATAGATCAAGAGGAAAATTGTAAAAAAACGTGTTTAAACATTATTTTTCGCTAATTTTTAAGTTCGAAGGGGTATATGGTGGTATATGGTGGTATGGTGGCATTTCTTATTACAAGAACCTATATTTTACGAATAATTTTGTTAAATTACGATAATTACGATAGAGGTATGCCACTGTAAATAGTTATCATTGAATTTATCATCATCACAAAACACGGTCACTATTCTGAATACATACCTTAGCTGCTTGGTAAGACATTCTTGCAATTTACAATGAAAATACTGTCCTCCTTCAACTGTATGTATATCGGTCGAAATATTTCGTTTTACCTTCAGCAAAGTTCTTGCATCCTTAGGCAGCTTACAAGAGCTCACATTCCGAACGATCTCCATTACTTTAGCAACTGAGCCATAAGTTTGGTTTGTTGATATGGCCCAGTCGCGTAAAGCACCTTCTGCAGAATATGGTTCCTGGTTCAATGTCATCATCCGAATTTTCAATCAAATAATCAACAACATCACCATCCGTTTTTGATTCATATGCATCTTCATCAGACTCGACAGTTCCTCTAATGATTTCATCATCCGGTGCAAATGTTTCACAATTTTCTAAGCTATTCGACTCGCGTTGAACTACTGTAATTAGCAATAAATATATATCAAATGAATGTGCTATATACAATTACACAATCAATCCCATACCATTGGGAATTTCAGTAGAACCGGCACCGTCTCCATTCAATTCTTCTTGTTCCAAACGATCACGGTGGCGATACAGGTACGAATTATATTTTATCTGCTTGGAAAACCTTTTATCCATTATTATCACTTGGCAAATGTCCACAAAATAAAAGTTCCAGTGTAAAATCTGTATAACAATTACCGCTGCTTTAAGATTGATTGTTGTTGTTTAGGCAATTGGTATGTTTTTGACATGACAATTGAAAATAACACGACTGTTGTAAAAAATACCACCATCATCAAGAAAAACATACAGAAGAAGAAACACGACCAAAGCTCGCCTTACCGTATGAATACACGATGCACAATCTCAGATTGCGCATATATTTGTTTTATCAAAACATAAGTCTTTTCGCGTAGCCAACCCTGAGCTATAAACGTCATTTCCATACATTTTCAGATTGCGCCAAGATTGCGCATAAATTTTCAAGATTACAGGTGTCCCCCGAGATACGACTGTATTTGGGACCGAAAAAATGGCCCAAAGCAAGGCGTAAGTCGAAATAGTCGTATGTCGAATATCTGTCAAAGTTAAGTTTAAAACCGAAGTTGAAGAGGCGAAAGCTATGATATCGTGATTTTTATTTGAAATAATGTTTGATAATGTATTAATTTTACACCGAAAGTCGTTTACGCGATATAAAAATCAAAGATCGGCTAGTTGTAGAATCTTTGGAAATGTGTTTGTAACGGTTTTCATCACAGAAATTCAAAAAAATACATCAATTTCTTCTCACTGACAACTTTTCACTGTCAAAATCAAAATCGTCGTATCTGCGAATCGTCGTAACTCGAGAGGCTCGTAACTCGGGGGACGCCTGTATATGTCCGAGATATATATATTTTTTTGAAAGATAAATATATCAAACCGACCCGTTTGACATATAAATATATGCGCAATCTGAGATTGCGCATCGTCTTTTGCTACGGTTAGGGTTTTGTTCGATACAAATTTTGAAAGTTGAAGAAATAAGTAGAAATTGGAGTAACTGAATTTACTCGTGAAGTGTTTATTATTGAATGTTATGTCAAATTAAAACATTTTTTTGTTATTTTCCTCTTATTTTGCTACGAAAATGCATAAATAGCTAGCCAAACCGCTAACCATGTAGTATAAACTAAGCGTTTTGGTCTTTCGGACCGTCATTTGCAGCCTGGGTAGCGCGCGTGTTTGTTTCCCGTATGTACTCAATCGAAAGTTTGCTGCCGCAACATCACATCAATCTTTACCAATATAAGTTAATAAACATTTGTCTTTATTATCACTGGACAAAGACCACCGTAAGTATATAAATCTTAGACAATTATCTACTTGCTCATTATTGTCTGAGTTATTTGTTAACAACACATAATAGCCAATTTAAAAATTGTGTATTGTTTAAGAAATATGTCTGCAAATCGTAAAAGTAGTGACGTTTGGGGCTGTTTTGTGCAACAAAGCAAGGAAACATCTTACAAATGCCGAAGATTCCAAAAAATATGCCCGCTGCGCAAAGCGATCGAAAACTTCTCAAACGCAAACTGCAAACATATTTCACAGCCCATGGCTGTGAAATATTTCGCATTCAAAATTGTTGCATATTTATAAATGAAATATTTCGAAATTTTCAGCGCTGAAATTTCAGGATTGAAATATTTCTTCGATCGGAATCCAAGCGTTTTCCCTGACATATCCCGCTGCGCAAACCCGCTGCGCAAAGCGATCGAAAACTTCTCAAACTCAAACTGCAAACATATTTCACAGCCCATGGCTGTGAAATATTTTGCATTCAAACATGTTGCAAATTCATAAATGCAATATTTTGAAATTTTCAGCACTGAAATTTTTGGATTGAAATATTTCTTCGATCGGAATCCAAGCGTTTTCCCTGACATTTCTGCTCGCTTTCTCGATCGCTTTTGGCGGAAAGCGATCGAAAATCCGAGCTACAAAACTGCTCGATTTTTTCGTGCGGGAAGCGATCGAAAACTTCTCAAACTCAAACTGCAAACATATTTCACAGCCCATGGCTGTGAAATATTTCGCATTCAAAACTGTTGCAAAATTTATAAATGAAATATTTCGAAAGTTTCGGCGCTGAAATTTTTGGAATGAAATATTTCTTCGATCGGAATCCAAGCGTTTTTCCTGACATTTTTGATCGCTTTTTCGATCGCTTTTGGCGGAAAGCGATCGAAAATCCGAGCTACAAAACTGCTCGATTTTGTCGTGCGGGTTGTCTGTAAAACAAAATCAAATTATATCTTGAAGCGTCACCTCGAAACCGAACATCCGACATGGATATCTCGCACGACAAAATCGAGCAGTTTTGTAGCTCGGATTTTCGATCGCTTTCTTGCAAAAACCGATCGAAAAAGCGAGCAGAAATGTCAGGGAAAACGCTTGGATTCCGATCGAAGAAATATTTCAATCCTAAAATTTCAGCGCTAAAAATGTCGAAATATTTCATTAATAAATTTGCAACAAGTTTGAATGCGAAATATTTCACAGCCATGGGCTGTGAAATATGTTTGCAGTTTGAGTTTGAGAAGTTTTCGATCGCTTTGCGCAGCGGGATCGTCTTCATCAGCTGAGTCATCTGATAATTCTTCGGCTATGCAAAACGATAGCTCAGTAAGTGGAGATAACCCAGAGCAAAGTGGAAGTACTGTGCCACGGAAAATTGTACAAGGAACGCTAGGAGACTTTGTTAGTATCCACAAACCATTGAAATCTACTTCGAAAGCAAACACTAAAAAATAAATGAAACACTACTAAAAGTTTTTGTAATCATTCACTACCATTTCAATTGGTAGAGGCTCGTGACTTTCAAAACTTGATAAAAACATTATGTCAATTCTAGATGCATGTTTTCAGGATATGTTGGAAAAAGTTAAGACAAACCTTAAAAACGCTAAAGCCGTAGCCATGACTACAGACGCATGGACAGATATAAATAACGTAAGCTTCATGGCCGCTACTGCTCATTACGTTGATGAAGAAAGCTGTCAGTTAAACTCACATCTCCCGCTGCGCAAAGCGATCGAAAACTTCTCAAACTCAAACTGCAAACATATTTCACAGCCCATGGCTGTGAAATATTTCGCATTTAAAATTGTTGCAAATTAATAAATGAAATATTTCGAAATTTTCGGCGCTGAAATTTTAAGATTGAAATATTTCTTCGATCGGAATCCAAGCGTTTTCCCTGACATTTCTGCTCGCTTTCTCGATCGCTTTTGGCGGAAAGCGATCGAAAATCCGAGCTACAAAACTGCTGGATTTTGTCGTGCGGGAAAGCGAGCAGAAATGTCAGGAAAAACGCTTGGATTCCGAACGAAGAAATATTTCAATCCCAAAATATCAGCGCTGAAAATGTTTAAATTTTTCATTTATTAATTTGCAACAATTTTAAATGCGAAATATTTCACAGCCATGGGCTGTGAAATTTATTTGCAGTTTGAGTTTGAGAATTTTTCGATCGCTTTGCGCAGCGGGATAGCTCGCATTATTGCAAACTGGCTATTTACCGTTCAGGAAACATACGATATAAAAAGCAAAGTAGTGAGCATTGTTACAGATAATGCTAAAAATATGACTAATGCAGTGACATTGTTAGGAATCGAGCACATACCATGTTTTGCTCACACTTTAAATCTTGCGGTAAAAGACGCTATAGATTCTATAGATGACACAGTGGAACGAGTGAAATAAGTAGTATTATTTTACAAAAGAAGTTCGATTGCTACTTCAAAATTATGCGAACAACAACGGCTAATGAAACACTCAGAACATAAACTTATTTTGAACGTTGTCATCAAATGGAACTCAACTTTTCATATGTTGGAAAGGTTTCATGAAAATAAAGAACCCATTATTTCGTCCCTTGCGCTATTGAGAGCTTCTTGTAAAATAGAAGAAAGTGATTGGACGATAATGCAGGATGCTGTAAATGTATTGCGGGTGTTTGATTCAGTTACGCAAGAAATTTCTGCAGAGAAAAATATTACACTCTCTAAGATGATTTTACTTGTGCGGTTATTAACCAGTAAGCTGACAAGTTATGAGTTAGTAAATATGTGTGAAGAATTGAAAAAAACTGTCAGGAAATTTACTAAATAACTTATGTGATCGATATCGATATTTAAGCAAAGATGTTATAGCTCATGCAGCTATGTTAGATCCGAGGTTCAAAAAAAAAGAGTTTGAAAGTGATTCCATATTTTATGATAAATGTGCAAGTCTTACTGTACTAATGGAAAACTTCGAAGTTTTAAATAATGACGATGATTTGGAAATAACTGAAACTACTATGGAAGTGACTGAAACGTTAGAGTCTGAAAGCATTTGGAATGAATTTGACAAGGACACAAACGATCAAGTAGTGCTTCATGCTCGATCTTCCAGTAAGATAGAGCTAGATAATTATTTAGCAGAACCAGAAATGGTGGAAACTAGAAAAATACATATACCCAACACTTTATAAAATAATGCTACGCACTCTTTGCATTCCTGCATCTTCAGTACCTTGTGAGAGGGTATTTTCAAAAGCTGGAGATGTGGAAACAAGTGTAGCGACCTCGACTGTACCACAGTAGATGCAACGAGATCGACTGCGGAGATCTCGGCCGGCTACCATAGCAAATGGATTGAAGAGATAAGGAAGCGTGAGTAGCCGTGCGGATAAGAGCAACGACGAAGAGGCGAAAAGATGCGAGAGTGAGTGCGAATTAAGAGCAACGACGAAGAGGCGAAAAGATGAGAGAGTGAGTGCGGGGTGCGAGGTGCGAGAGATCCAAAAGCACAGATGCTTCTTTTATTCTTAGATTAGCTGTAGGACAAACGTGTGCGGTTTAGATTGGATAGGGTACAAAGGCTAGCTGCGTTAGGAAATAAACTGTGTAATTGTTTTAGCTGTATAAGTGGTTTTTTGGTTCGTTTTGAGTGCGGTAAATTTAAGTGCTAATTATTTGTTGTTTTTAGATAGAGTTGTTCTAATTTACGGTTCACAAGTAAAAGAAGCTGATTAACATCCAGCAAATTAGGATTTTTTTTTGTGTGAAATAGGAGTGAAATACATCCCATGAACTATTAAAAATTTAATATAAACTTAATTACAATAAAAACATGATTTTTTAGGGTTAAGTAACGAGTTTGTTGCATTATTCTATTAATTAATTTTATAATTTGAAATGAAAACTTGTTAAATATTGAATTGTTGAAAATCTAATAAAATGAAATACACTGAAAAATGTTTAAACATCTATTTCGTCTTGTTTTAAATGGTCTCCTTTTCATTCTGTCGCCAACCACGAACTGAATCGGACGTTATCGATTCGCGCTCCAGGTGGATGATTACGGCCAAAGTCAAGCCACTGACCCCGACCATTCACACCACGAAGATTTGCGTACGCTTGGTTGAACGTGAAGCGATCTGTGATTGCTGTGTGTAAAAGTTGTACAGTGTTAAGTGTGTGTAGTGTGTTTAATTGTCTGTGCGTTACCCGTTTGAGAGAGTTGAGCACATTGACGATACAAGTGCGTACGGCTCGCATCTCTTGTGCGCTCGCATCTCGTGCGCTCGCATCTTATTGCGTGCGCTCTCCTCTCATTTGTCCCGTGCTTGGTAAGTGTTCCGCTCTTATCCTGTTATCCTTGTTCCCCATACAGTTAATTCGTTGGCTAGGGCTCTCCCATGGAGGCGGAGCCCATGGATGAATCCGATGAAGGCTTCATTACAGTGAAGCGCAAAAGTTCTGACCCAGGGCAGATGGACAAAAAAAAAAGTTTTACATGAACACTATAGTAACTTTGGCTTCAACATCGCGAGATGATTCTGCTAAAGCGAATTTCAAATCAAGGGCCAAAACGTATCATGCTTCTTTTAACGGGGCACATAATGTTTTTTTATGCCTCGTACCAAGCCGTTTGACGTTAGATCGATCACAGCATCGATCTACAAAAAATACCCGGGTGTTTTGGACGTCATCCGACTGCATCCAAAGAAGTTGCGTGTCACCGCAAAGGACCGGGTGCAGGCCAATGCAATTGTGGCCGATCCGGACTATACGGAGGATGACCGGGTGTATATTCCCGGTGGATTGGTGGAAGTCATCGGTGTGGTAGATGACTTTGAATACCCCTTAGAGGATATCCTTCAGTACGGACAAGGGGCATTCCTTTATCAATCCTCGCCTCGTGTCAAGGTCCTCGAAGTGAAAAAACTGTACGCTTCAAAAATGGTTGACGGAAAGAAGGTGTTCCGTGAGACTTCCTCACACCGGATCACTCCGGAGGGTACAGTACTGCCAAACACGCTGTACTTTGAGGGTCTGCGGGTACCCATCCGTCGACCCTTTGTTAAAAAGGGTGCTACCTGTTCTAAATGCAGCCAGATTGGACATTCCGAGCCTTACTGTACCAACTCTGTTCGGTGCGGTAAGTGCAAAGGACCGCATTCTACGGCAGAATGCAAGGCTGACACCCAAAAGTGCGTCCATTGCAAACAGGAATGGCACGAAGTGTCTACTTGCTCAGTGTACCGCAAAACGCAGGCCGAGCATAAAAAAACCGTCCTTTATAATTCAAAGAGGTCATTCGCCGATGTTTTGAAGAAAACCTCAGAAGTGAATCCGTTCGATACACTCTAATTTCTTGAGGGTAATGAACCGATGCCCAATTTGGCCCCTCTAACAGGAGTGAAAAGATCGATTACACCGAGGGTGTCAATCAAAGGGATCCGGAAAAACAAAACTGTTCCCCCTAAAAAGGCACTTCGACGTCACGTTGATGCGACCCAACGCCAATCCCAGGGTCCCATGCCCCCACGTGATGCTTGATCTAGTCAACCTTCCCATAACCCACCCAATCCTAGCAATCTGGCTTTCCCCAGTGAACCCAGATCCTTCTCCAGGCAATCCCTCCCAAGCCTGACAGAGATTTTGCAATCCCTCCTAGACTCCCTTTCCCTCCCGGAACACCTTTCCGAGCTGATCCCTTTGGCATTTCCTTTCCTTTTCTCAGTATGATGGTCCGCTTGGATGATTAATGCCTCCAATGACCACTATACTACAATGGAACTGCCGAAGTTTTTTGGAAAAAATTGATTCTTTTAAAGTACAACACAATTGTAACGCATTTGCCCTAAGCGAAACTTGGCTCTCACCCGATAAAAATATTACTTTTCCGGGATATAATATTATTCGTCAAGATCGACATGATCCAGCTAGTGATAGGCGTGGTGAGGGAGTGTTAATTGGTATTCGAAGTAGTCACAGCTTCAACAGAATACCCCTCCCCATACCCGAGGGAATCGAATACATCGCAATCCAGGCAAAGCTAGAGGATCTTGACGTTTCTATTGCTTCAATTTACAGGGTTTTCCAGGAGTTCTCATAGCTGTGGGACACTTTGTTGCCTCCTTCTTACTTGAAATGAACTAAATCTAATGTGAGTTGGAATCTATACCACCCTTGTTCGACAAATCCAATAGGAATTTTCAAGGAGCCTGTTCAAAAAGGGTGCCATATAGTCAAATTTCCATCATATGAAGTTCACTTCGCATAAAAAAGAGTCTAGGAAGTGTCCCACAACTATGAGAACTCATGGAAAACCCTGTATATCCCACCGGAAGCCAATCTGGAACCAAAGAAGATTAACAAGGATCTTGTAACCTTAGTAACGGTACTACCAAAACCGTTTTTCATCCTGGGCGACTTTAACGCCCACAGATCAGATTGGGGTTGTACGCATGACGATAAGCGTGCACCAATCATTAGGGATATCTGCGACACATACAGTTTGACAATTCTAAACTCTGGTGAAGCAACTAGGGTGCCCTCACCTATGGCACGACCCAGCGCAATAGACCTATCTCTTTGTTCATCGTCTTTAGGGCTGGATTCTATGTGGAAGGTAATCCAAGACCCGCTTGGCAGCGACCATCTGCCAATACAGATATCGATTATCAAGAGGAGTCGCACACTCCATCAAGTCCCCGTTAATTGCGACTTAACGAGGAACATCGACTGGATGAAATACGGCGACCAAATGACCGCTTTTCTAAGCCGCGTAGAACTAAGTTTCTCCGTAAATGAGGAGTACACAAATCTCGTTATGGCGATAAACGAGTGCGCCCTCGGTGCCCAAATGAGGCCGCCCCCCCAGGCAAAGATTTTTAAAAGACCACCCACTCCTTGGTGGGACGCGGATTGTAAAGCGGCATTCTCAGCGAAGCGGAAGGCTTTTGCCAGGTATAGAGACACCGGCTCCATGAATCTATACATCCATTATAGAGGCCTGGAGCGTAGGTGCAAAAACTTGCTTAAAGCAAAAAAAGGTCATACTGGCCGAGGTATGTCAAAAACCTCAAGCCTTCCACTTCGCTAACGGAGCTTCAGAGCATGGCGAAGAGGATGCGCAACAGCAAAGCAACAAACGAGAGCGAAAGGGTTTCTGGGGCATGGCTAGAGCCATTTGCTCAAAAAGTCTGCCCTGATTTCGCTCAAGCACCTCCATTTCAACAGAGTGCTCATGGGAGTGATCCGCAAATGGATTCACCGTTCACAATGGTTGAGCTATCGCTTGCTCTGTACTCCAGCAATAATTCGTCTCCAGGACTGGATCTGATTCGGAACAAATTGCTCCATAATCTGCCAGATCTGGCGAGGAAACGGCTGTTGAGATTATTCAACATTATGTTGGAGCTTAACACCGTCCCGTTGGAGTGGAGAGAAGTGAAAGTAGTCACCTTGTTGAAACCTGGCAAACCGGCATCAGACTATAGTTCTTATCGACCGATAGCAATGCTATCTTGCTTGCGAAAACTATTTGAGAAAATGATTCTTTTTAGACTGGACAATTGGCTTGAATCCAAAGGCCTCTTGTCAAGTACCCAATTTGGCTTTCGCAAAGGCAAGCGTACCAACGATTGCTTGGCGCTGCTTGTGTCCGAAATCGGGATTGCTCATTCTCGTAAAGAAATGATGGCATCTGTATTTCTTGATATCAAGGGGGCTTTTGACTCAGTATCAGTCAATGTTCTGTGTCAAAAGTTATCATCTGCGGGCTTAACCCCAAGTCTGAATAACGTCTTATTCAACCTCCTATCGGAAAAGGCAATGAATTTCGACAATGGCCACATGAAAATTCGGAGAGTCAGTTACTATGGACTACCACAAGGGTCCTGTTTGAGCCCCTTGTTGTACAATTTTTATGTCAACGATATAGATACTTGCCTTGCACCTGGCTGTAGCCTTAGGCAATTGGCGGACGACGGTGTTGTATCAGTCGCCAGCAACAACATCGCCGACCTTCAAAGTCCTTTGCAAACCACACTCAACAATTTAGAAGTGTGGGCCACAAACCTAGGTATCGAGTTTTCTCCAGAGAAAACGGAAATGCTGATATTCTCTTTCTTTTACAACACTGAGAGTAATAGACGCTTGAATTTGGTTGAACCAAAGGTCGATATCTTTTTATATGGTAAAAAGATATCCATTGCCAGATCTTTTCGATACCTAGGGGTTTGGTTTGATAGCAAAAATGTATGGAGGACACATATTGACTATCTGGTACATAAATGTACAAGAAGAATCAATTTTCTCAGAACGATTACCGGACTCTGGTGGGGTGCACATCCCAAATACGTCCTTAACCTATATAAGACAACGATTCTGTCCGTCTTGGAGTATGGTTGCATATGCTTCTACTGGGCAGCCAAGTTGCATTTTATTCGACTTGAGAGGATTCAGTATCGCTGTCTTAGAATCGCACTAGGTAGCATGAAGTCGACTCACAACATGTCACTCGAAGTGATGTCCGGAGTGATGCCGCTAAAGCTGCGTTTTGATCTACTATCGCTTCGCCTCTTCGTCCGCTGTACAGTATCAAATCCATTGATAATCGAGAAATTTAAAACACTGCAAGAGATAGGGTCTAAATGAAAAATCATGGAGGTCTATAGTGATTTTGTTTCTCTACAGGTGCACCCTTGTTCATCTCATAATACAATATGTGCCAGCTTACCAGAGTCCTACAGTTCCATTTTAAGTGTAGATACCTCGTTGAAGGAGGCAATTAAAACTATCCCTGATGACTTCGCTGGATGACAATTCCCAACATTTTTGTGGAAAGACATGGCCATGCTAACAGTAACCATTTTTATACTGACGGATCCTCATCAGAGCAGGGCATGGTTTTGGTGTATACAACACGTGTACCGAAGCATATTTTAAATTACGCCAACCATGCTCAGTTTATGTAGCGGAGCTCGCCGCAATCTTTTATGCCTTACTGTTGATAAGTGCATGCCCTCCGGATCAGTATGTAATTTTTTCAGACAGCCTAAGTGCTCTTGAAGCATTAAAATCCGTGAAGGCTCTTAAGAGCCCAGACTATTTTGTAAAAGAAATTCTAAAAGTCCTAAGCTCCCTGTTTGAAAAATCGTTTCGAATATCCCTGGTATGGTTGCCTGCTCATTGCGGCATCTTAGGAAACGAGAAAGCAGACCATTTGGCCAAGAAGGGTGCTTCGGAAGGGTCTTTTTACGATAGACGTATCCTCCCTCACGAGTTCTTACGGACCCCACAAGCTTTCTGCATTGCACGCTGGCAGGGCTTGTGGGACACGGATGAACTTGGGAGGTTCCTGTACTCGATCTCTCCTAGAGTTGCTTTGAAACCTTGGTTCCGCGACATCTCTGAAGAGCGTGCATTCATTCGAATGATGTCTAGACTTAGGTCTAATCATTTCGCATTGGGCGCACATCTCCAGCGTATAGGACAGGTCGACACAAAAGCATGTGGCTTTGGCCTTGGATTTCACGACATAGACCATTTTCTATGGTCTTGCGTGGAATACGAGGCTGCACGACCCACTTTGTTGGATGCAGTAGAAAAGCTGGGAAGATCTCCTGGTGTTCCCATCCGGGATATACTAGCTGAGACAGAAGGTCTTTGCATGGACGAAGTCCTTGTAAAGATAAACTCTTCAAAAAGAGTTCCGCAAGAGTTCTCAAAGCACCTCAACTCTGCTACTAGAGGCAAGAATGCAGAATGATGCAAACTAACCATCCCAAAGAGCCCTGGAATATGGATTGGATTAAGACCCCTGCAATGCCCACGGACAAGAGCGGACTACTTCTACGGACAAGAACGAACCAGAAGAATTCGAGCAAGCCTTAGAAAATTTCTTTTCCACAGGATAATGACGAAGCATATGATCTCGACCTCTGCCCCCTCTTATTGGACCACTCGACAAGGACAAGGATCGGATTTTGACAGCAACGTCAATGACAGCACACCCGGGATATGGTGCCCTCCTAAAGCTGCGAGAAGGAAATGTCTCGCAACAGTCGTGCATTAAAGATTAAACTGAATTTATATGTACTCTAATTTTAAGCAATACGGCAAAGCCGTCCCTACTGAATAAAAAAAAAAATGATCTCCTTTTTCTGGTACTTGGCGTAACGTCCATGCCGATATGTCAGCCTATTCAGGGTTCCTCGTGGACAATTCGAGCAGTTTTTCTCCGGTTCCTCAACCCGCTCTGCCCCACTTCGCTCATGTATCTTGAATTGCTTGCAAGATTTCATATTGCCATCTCTTTTTAGCACACGGATGAGTTTTTCTGATTGGGTACCAATAACGATTTTCAATCCATATCATGAGGTATAAACACAGCTACCATGTATATACACAGTGGCTTACAAATGTATGCATGTATTGGTTGACATTGCAAGTGCGTCGGCAAAGGATTGACAAGTGTAAAGGAGCCGGTGTTTAAAAAATAAAGCAGAAGTGTATTAATCTATATTTTGTGCAGTTTTAGATCCAGATTATTTACGAGAGTACCATCAGCAATGGCTTCAAGATCATCTCAATATCGGAAGCGTCGTCGCTTTATGGAAGAAGTGGAGAGAAAAATAGACAATGAGCTCAATAATATGGAGACTTCCTCACCTGTCATGGTTCCGGCATCGACGAGCAGGATGTTCAGTAAGTAACTAATATTGTGTTTTTTAGAGTACTATTATACATAGAAAACGGAATTTTGTCGCTGTATATTGCCAATTGGTAATCAGCAGCTACGTTGATTCATATTCCGATCGCAATTTTAGGTTTTGTACCGCCATCGTTTCTGCATCGGTTCTGCACCGCCACCCACAATGGCAACATGACGTTTTTTTTGTTTAACCTTACTTAGGAAATTACGTCGTCGTTTTCTGGTTGGCAGTGTGAATTCAAAAAATAAGTTTATTTTTGCTTTTTAAATTGTTTTTAGTAAAAACAGACAGCCACTTGAATTAGCCAAACATCCATCGTGGGAGACATGATGATGTTTTGTTCTTTAACGATACATTAGTTGGACTTTCTTCCTTGCAGCAAAGCAACTTCCGAAGGCTACGTTGCTGTCTACTTCAAACTAGACCGCTGCGGGTACCTCGGCAGCGCTGAGACCAACATCCGTGGCCACTGCAGTTTTCTTCTCATCGTTTATTGGCGATTCCGTATCATCTCCCTGAACCCTGGCTGTTGCTGCTGAAGCGCGCTGTGACCAGCCGCAATCTGCAGTGACGCTGGTGGGGATGGAGGAAGTCTGGCTCGAAGCTTCTCTCGTCAACGCATCGTTGCCTCTCGTCGGTTAGCGGTCGGTTGCGGACGCGCCGAACAGTTTCAGGTTGTGTCTCTAAGATGGCCATCTCCTCTTCGTATTACTCAATGATCTGCGACGCCAGGGCAACTCGTTCATTGTCTCATGCTCCCTGTAGTTGAACCGTGATCCGCCTAGAAGCTTCGTAGATAAGGCTCCAGCTCTCGACCTCGCGACAGGTGAGGTTGGAGGGTGTCCGTCGAATCGAACCTGATCAACCATGGCCGACACGCTTCTGGATTTTGCAGCAAAGCGCGGGCACTCCAACAACACGTGTTCCTCGTCCTACGAAACGCCGATGAACCACTGACAGTCCGGGGACGGTCGTGAATCCTTTGCTAATAAGCATTCTCGTAAAAAAAAAAATCTGTCCTGACCTGTTTAAGCCTGTGCCTGGGCCAGATGGAAGGACGTGTCTCCGTGTTAATGCCAGTCGCTGACGGAAGGTGCTAATTTCATTTAATTGTTAACTGACTTTTTGTGCCATATATATGTGTTTAATGTAACTAATGTTATGTTTTTCTCTTTTGTTTCTTTACAGACGAATTGCAAAGTACTGATAGCAACTTAGGTGGGAATGTAGAGTGAAGCTTTAGCATAGATGTAGATACTAACAATACTAACAATGACAGTGCTGCAACTGTTGACGAAAATAATTTGGATGATATAGTAGATGAACAGGAAGAATGTGCTGAAATTTGTATGATGCTTATAACTCTTTCAATGATTTTCAACGTTTAAAAGAAGCTTTGAGATATTTGACAATAATGGGTCATATTTCTCGCAACTTTCTCAACTTGCTTCTTGCAATTTTAAGAAAATTTGGTCATCCTGAACTTCCTAAAGATGGTCATACTTTACTAAAAAATCCTAAAGTTAGCCAAGAGATTCAGCATATAGCAGGTGGACAAATGTGGAAAATAAGTGTTCCAGAGGAAAATAAGTTTTCGTTACATTTTTTTATTGATGGGCTTCCTCTTTTCAAAAGTAGTGCTACACAATTTTGGCCAATTCTTTTAAAGTATAAAAATATCCCGATTGCCCGGTAATGATCGCAGGTGTATGTTGTGGTCAGAAAAAACCTACCGACTTAGAGCCTTATTTGCGACAGCTCGTAGATGAATTAAACAATTTGCAAGTAATAGGCATGCTGTTTGGAGAGAAAGTTGTAAATTTTTTTGCCAAGGCTTTTGTCACCGATACCCCTGCGCGGGCCTTTATAAAATCGGTAATGTACTTTGCGGCAAAACATGGGTGCACGAGGTGTACTCTCGTTGGAGAGTTTGTAAAACCGGAGCGCAAAGTAATATTTTGTTCACCGGTTCACAACCTACTACACCACGTACAGATGAAAGTTTTCGACAAAGACACGATATAGAACATCATAAAAAATTCGATCTCCTTTAGAAGAGATTGGTGGATTAGATATGATCAAAAGTTTTCCCACTTCTGATCGACGTCATCTTATCGATATTGGCAACACTCGTAAATTTTTGTACGGCCTTTTTCATCATAAATTTCTAAGTTTTGTAATATGGTCTAGTGAACACAATAAAAATGCCTCTCACTTTTTGATAAAAACGAAACTGCCTTCTGAAATACATCGACCATTTCGATCCCTTGACACTCTTCAGTATTGGAAAGCAACTGAATTTAGGTGTCGCTCAGGCTTATCAGTTGCGAGCACAAGCGAGCGAACGCGCTGTGTATGTGATGGTGGTAGTAGCGCGTACGATAGGCAGATAAGTGAATTAGAATAGAGCATCCTCTATGGTTCTAAGAGCTTAGTATCTGAGCGCACTAGGTAGTGCATGCGGCAGGCATGCGGTACACTATTAAAAAGGATCGCGTTCGATCCTCGAATAAATATTTTTACCTCAAGACATTTTCGGCTAAGGGCAGGAATTTCTTAATAAAAACCTAGTATGCACTACACAGAATTAGAAACATAATTTAGCGTTAAAGATAGGTGTCCAGGGCGCGGTATTAGAGGATCGCGTTCGATCCTAGCCTAGCCAATATGGTCCTAATATATTTTTCGCCTCGTCTAAGGAAGAATATTTTTCCTAGAAAAGGATGTTATCCATCGCTAGAAATACACGCTGTAAAATCATCCCTTTCCTAACAGAAAATAAACAAAATGAGCTAAGCAAGAGAAACGAAACGCTATATATTATTTCACGGTGGAGGAATAGGAGCTGGTGGATGATCGTATCCTGAACACAGACAGTGTTACAACGGACGGCGCTGCCAGACCATCGCATTTCATCGAGTATTCCGGCACACGACATCAGCGGTACTCGGCAACCCCGCAACGAAGCAGGTGAAATGGCTACGAAGCAAGATACCAGCCAGACGGCCACGACGGTATCTAAAAGGGCGACCACGACGGCGCCCATAAAAACGACCACGAGGAAGGATTTTTTTGTGGACAACAAGAAAGGGGCATGTAGATTATGCCACGACCCGGACGAAGAAACGGAACATATCGTCCAGTGTGACGACTGTGACCGGTGGTTCCACCTGGAGTGCGCGAAGCTTAGCGTACCCCCAACGCTGGATGAACCTTTTTTGTGTATCAAGTGCGTTCTACGTCCGAGCACTTCGAAAATGGAAGAACCGGCCACGGCTGGCAACAACGATCGGTCGCTTATACAGGAGCTCGTAAAAGCTCTAAAGAATGCAGCGATTGAGCCCAACCATGGTGAAAAGGCGCTTGAGGTGCTCATAAAGAGGGAGAGCATTCTCTCACTACCCAGTTTTGATGGGAAGCCTAAGGATTGGCCGCTGTTTAAAAAAACGCTGATGGATACATCAAAACATGGAAATTTCTCGCAGCTAGAGAATTTGCACATAATTCAGCGCTCCCTACGAGGGGAAGCGGAGAAAAGCGTGAAACCTTTGATGGTTGATCCGCAGAACGTTCCAGCAATCATCGATAGATTAGAAGAGTCCTTCGGCAGGCCAGAATTGGTGTATCGCGATCTGGTTAAAGACGTGCTGAAGGTGCGTATTGATAATACGTCCAAAATACCAGAACTTTCAGACGCCATAGACAATTTGGTAACCAACATAACGGTTCTGAATTGCACTCACTATTTGAACGATGCAAGACTCATCGATGACATTGTGGCAAAACTGCCGATGTCGTACCAGCTTCAGTGGTTCGACGTGGCAGAGTCGGAAAGAGATGCCACGATCAATGAAGTGAATGAATGGCTAAAAATCGCTGCTCGTATGATTCGACGCGTAATAAAACCAGCGGGACGAGATCATGTCTGCATCCACGAAGGTGAAATGGAACGCAAGCAACCTCAAGCAATCCCAAAACGAAATAAGAAGTCAAAGCTGCGCTGTGTGGAATGCGCGAACGACCATTCGTTACCACAGTGTGAGGCGTTCAAAGCGAAGACGATCAGCGAAAGATGGAAGACAATAGTAAGGGCTGGTCTGTGTCACGGCTGTTTACGCTTCACGAACCATAAGCTTACTGATTGCAGAATCTGGAAGGGCTGTGGTGTGAACGGGTGTACGGGACCGCACCACCCCTTAATGCATAACGAAAATAGAGCACAATCGGTAAATCAACACCACGAAGTTGTAAGGGAGCACCATCCTATCATATATAGTGAAAGCAACGCCCAAACATTATATCATCATCTGCAACATGACGAAGTTTAAAGGGCGAAACAAAAAATATATTATCAGATAGTGCCAGTTACCCTACGAAACGGGACTTTAGCCGTCAGTACATACGCATTCCTTGACCCAGGTTCCTCATTAACACTTTTAGAGGAAAATATAGCCAGAAAACTGGATCTAAAGGGAGATTGCGATCCCCTTAAACTGAAGTGGACTGGCAATATAGAAAATTGTGATTCGAAGAGTCGTAGAGTAAAGTTCAACGTAACTGGAAGCAACAACGTATAACACTTCATAGATGATACAAGAACGCTGATGAACTTGAACCTTCCTATACAGACCATTAATGCAGAAAGACTTAAAAAAGAATATCCTCATCTTTCAAGCATTCCACTGAAGAGCTTTGCAGATGTGAGACCAACCTTGCTAATCGGCCTTAACCACAGCCAACTAATCCTTCCGCTTGATCGGAAAACAGGGTTAGACAACCAGCCCATCGGGATAAAGACTAAACTTGGCTGGTTAGTATTCGGAAAAGAAAACGTTCGCAGTGACGATCCAGAACGAGTAATGATCATGAAAGAAGAAGAAAGCATGAACACAATGTTAAAAAACTACTTCTCTACGGAAGATTTTGGGGTAAAGCTGGAAGCTAAACAAGTATGCAGCGAAGAACATGAAAGAGCTTGCAATATCATCAAACAAACGATGAAGTACGAGAACGGGAGGTACGAGATTGGGCTTTTATGGAGAACGAATGAAGTTCAATTCCCCGACAGCTATAGGAACGCTCTAGGCAGATTACAGAGCCTAGAAAGGCAACTGCAAAAACAACCCAAACTAAAGAAATGGGCGTTGCGCACATTCAAGGAGTATATCTCAAAGGGTTATTTGTGAAAGCTAACGGCAGCAGAACTATTGAAACCACCTACCCGAGTGTACTATTTGCCACACTTTATTGTGACAAACTCGAACAAACAAGAACCAAAACCTCGCATAGTCTTCGACGCAGCATCGAAAGTGCAGGGAATATCTCTTAATTCGCAACTGTTGGCAGGACCCGATGCAACGACATCACTTTTCGGAGTGTTATTGAGATTTCGGGAAGGCAACACAGCAGTTGCTGGTGACATCAAAGAGATGTTTCACCAGGTGAAGGTGCGTTCGGAGGACCAATACGCACAAAGCATACTATGGCGAGAATGCAACGAGCAGAAAACACCAGAAATATTTGTTTTGCAAGTAATGACGTTTGGCACTACCTGTTCTCCAGCGTGTGCTCAGGCCGTAAAAAACGAAAACGCTTCTCGTCACAAGGCGTCCCACCCCTTGGCATACGACGCCATCGTGAGCCAGCACTACTACATGACTACATCGATAGTTTTACCTCTGACGCTATTGCCCAAGAAACAACCAATCAAGTGATTAATGTTCACGAACATGCCGGGTTTTATATCCGCAACTTCATAAGTAATTCGGATACGCTTCTACAGTCAATTCCAGCAGACAGAAGGCAGGTCGGTGAAACCATTGTTGCGTTTGAGGAAAAGAACGGACCCTATGAAAAGATTCTCGGGGTATATTGGAACACCAAGTCAGACGTTTTCGGTTACAACCTCAACAAACTGCATGTACGAAACGATTTGCTGCGTTCACAACGAAACCCAACAAAGAGAGAAGCAGTAAGTTTGGTAATGAGCGTCTACGACCCAGCAGGCTTGATAAGCCATATCACCATTCAAGGACGAATACAGTTACGTGGAATACACATCGCAGTAAAAGATTGGGACCAGCAAATACCGTCAGATCTAGCTGACGCCTGGCGTAGTTGGTTGAAGCAGTTAAACAACATCGGTGACTTCGTCGTACCACGGTGCATCAGACCAGCAGCAGCCTTGTTTACGGAGATCCATACGTTCGTCGATGCATCTAAAGACGCCTTCGCGCGTGCGTTTACGCAAGAAGCTATGATGGCAACATCTTCACAAATCATCTACTTGCGGCAAAGGCGCGAGTGGCACCCATTAAACAGCTGTCAATTCCTCGTCTTGAGCTACAGGCAGCGCTACTAGGAACTCGACTAGCGAAGACAGTGATAGCGGAACTTCGCATTGAGGTTAACCGGTCCGTATTTTGGAGTGATTCCCAGACTGTCCTCGGGTGGATCAAAAATAGAAAACGGAAGTACCAACAATTTGTAACCCATCGTGTGAGTGAAATTCTAGAAACAACGACAATGGACCAGTGGCGTTGGGTGCCAAGTAAGGAAAATCCTGCAGACGCGGCAACCAAAATCACGAACAACGAGAATCTGTGGAAGTATGGACCCGAGTTCTTATTGAAACCAGAGTCTGATTGGCCTACGTCAAAGCGAGAGTATGAAGAGATGGTATTGACCATGTCAGAATCAGGCAAATTAATACCCGTAGAAAACTATTCTAGCTGGACAAGACTGGTTCGCCACACGTAATTTCTTCGAAAATCTGTCCAGTACATAATCAACAAAAGGTCATTTGATCCGACGATCAAGATGTTGGATGCAGAGGCAGCACAATCATATCTTTATAAAATGGCGCAATCACATGGCTTTCCTGAAGAGATCAAGGCTTTAGGAAATGGTCAAAATGTGAAAAGGGAAAGTGCGCTAAACAAGTTATTTCCTTTTATGAATGAAAGAGGTGTCATCCGTTCCAGAAGCAGATTGGAGAAAATCCAGGCCATGCCGTCATCAGCAAGAACTCCAATCATCTTGCCTCAGAAACATCGAATCACCAAACTTGTTGTTCGTGATTATCATGAGAGGACATTACATCAGGCGGGCAATGTTGTGATCGGCGAATTACGACAAGAGTTCTGGATAATCAATGTGAGAGCAGTCCTAAACAACGTAAAACGATGCTGCCAGTGGTGCATCCTGCACTCTGCGAAACCAGTTTCTCCGATGATGGCCCCGCTTCCAGAATATCGCGCTACTCCATACAACCCACCATTCCTGCACACCGGCGTAGACTACTTTGGACCGTTAGAAGTAGCTGTAAAACGTTCGATGGAGAAGCGTTGGGGTGTACTATTCATGTGCATGTCAACGCGAGCTGTACACCTTGAGCTGGCAAAGAAGCTGGATACAGACAGCTTCCTAGTCTGTCTAAAGAACTTTCAGCACCGACGAGGAAAAGTCAGCCACCTTTACAGCGACAACGGGACGAATTTCGTCGGAGCAGAACGAGAACTACGTCAACTAGTGATGGATATAGATGCCTGGATGGGCAAGGAAGCAGCGTTGCAGTTCAAAATTGAGTGGCATTTCAACCCGCCATCGGCTCCACACTTTGGCGGAGTCTGGGAACGGCAGATCCAGACTATAAAGAAGGGACTTCGACAGATGATGGAAGAATACGGGCTGAGGAAACCCTCACCAGAAACGTTAATGGCTACGTTACTTCAGATTGAATTCATTTTGAATTCACGGCCATTAACACACATACAGTATCGGACATAAAGATAGAACCCTGGTGTTTTCAACGCAGCATGCACCTGTTGGGACAGGTTTATGTGTGGTTTGTGTGTTTGTGTTTCTGTGTGTGTATGTGTGTGTATGTGTGTGTATGTCTGTGAACATGTGTGTGTGTGTGCATGTGTGTGTGTATGTATGTTTGAATGTGTATTGGTGTGTGTGTTTGTTTCACAAGTATGTCGTTTCGTATAGATTTGTTAGTAGTTTTTCTGTGTTTTGGGTAAGGTTTTTGATGTAATAAGCAGAACCACCGCCCTCGCGATCAGTGTTTTTTCGATCTATTAACAACTTTACGGTCTTCTTTCGCCGTGGTCTTCTGAGGACGTCCGGTTGACTTGCGCGTTTCGGTTGTCCAAGCGCGTTTCAGTTGTCCAAGCGCGTTTTGGTTGTCCAAACACATTTCGGATGTCCGAAGCGCGTTTGCGACAAAAGTGCGCGATCGTTCCATTACAAACTCGATCGTTTTACGCTTAATGCCAGCAGCCGCCATTCGCTTTATTATATGGCGCTGATCATCGGTACAATGTTTACCTCGACCCATTGTTACTAACATTGCTTGCTTGGACCGTCAAGAACGCGCTGGTTAAAAACTTGGACACGGCTGATCCCGTGCTCTGCCTGCGTTCTACTTCTATACGCGATGAATTACATCGTTGTCGAGCAGCAAAAAAAGCGTATGGATAAAAACTATCAATGAGTAAGCGAGTGAGTGTCTACCCATTTAAATCGAGAACCGAATACTGCCGCGCTCATGAAACAAAACGCCCATTGAAAAAAACAACTGCGCGCCAGCTCAATGCACGCACAAAGTTTAACATGCGCACACAACGTTCAACGCAGAGATGCACGCAGGCATTTCTATGGCGTGCACTGGAGAAACACCTGTAAGGGAATGCCGAGTTCATTGCTGTTGTGCGCGTGTCCATTTCACATCGCTGCGCATGCACATTCATCAACCAGCACACCTGCGGTTTCTTCCGAGGAACAAGCGCTGCTGTCGATGCAAACTTTAGCTTTTATCCAAGTGCAAACGCACGCTGTTTCACATGATAACACACATTATCAGAATACTTTCCATTCAATATGAAACCATAGCAAGCTACGTTTTTCAGACACAAACCCGCGACCTTGCAAATACACATTAAAAAGCACACTCTCTTTCTACACACACACACACACACACACACACACACACACACACACACACACACACACACACACAAACACAAGTAACGTGGTAAAACAAGTGCAAGGTGCGTTGAAAACAGCAGGGTTCTATCTTTATGTCCGATACTGTACCTACCACTAGAGACGAAGAGGAGATCTTAACTCTTTTAACTTTTCATGTTTTGATAGGTAGGAGTGGTACTGCAATTCCACCTATGGCGCTGACTACCTCTAGCATCGAACGTCAGCAATAAAAATTAGTCCAACACCACTCTAAAATCTTCTGGGACAAATGGAAAAAGGAGTATTTACCAACGCTTCTTAAGAGAGACAAAGATGGACGAGCAAAGTGGTACCCTTGAAGGTGGATGACATCGTGGTACTATCGGACGACAACGCGCCTCCGGGAAATTGGCTAAAAGGGCGGATAGTTGACGTGCATCGAGCTGCAGACGACCAAGTACGATCGGTAGCAGTGCAGACCGCCAGCGGTATAATCAAACGTCCAGCGGTAAAGGTAGCGTTGCTAGATGTCACTGCGAAGGAACACATATTAAACTTACATAGCAGAAAAAGAAAAGGGTTTATAATGGAACAACTAGCGTTGCTAAATCAAACAGGTGTAATCAATAGAATGGAAAGCCATTCACGAAGATACAAGTAATCCAACCAACGGGTTGTATTACGAGGGGAAGGATGTCGCTCAGGCTTATCAGTTGCGAGCACAAGCGAGCGAACGCGCTGTGTATGTGATGGTGGTAGTAGCGCGTACGATAGGCAGATAAGTGAATTAGAATAGAGCATCCTCTATGGTTCTAAGCGCTTAGTATCCGAGCGTACTAGGTAGTGCGGCAGGCATGCGGTACACTATTAAAAAGGATCGCGTTCGATCCTCAAATAAATATATTTACCTTCGTCCTCATCAAGACATTTTTCGGCTAAGGGCAGGAATTCCTAATAAAAACCTAGTATACACTACACAGAATTAGAAACATAATTTAGCGTTAGAGATAGGTGTCCAGGGCGCGGTATTAGAGGATCGCATTCGATCCTAGCCTAGCCAATATGGTCCTAATATATTTTTCGCCTCGCCTAAGGAAGAATATTTTTCCTAGAAAAGGATGATATCCATCGCTAGAAATACACGCTGTAAAATCATCCCTTTCCTAACAGAAAATAAACAAAATGAGCTAAGCAAGAGAAACAAAACGCTATATATTATTTCACTCCCGAAACGATATAATCTTCGAAAGTTTATTGATCCGCTATTGGACCCCTCCAGTGGTAATCCTCGGCGGACACCAGTAGGCAGAAAGGCGAAGTCGAATCCGATCTCTGATCGCTCACTCTCTACTCCTTGAGCTTCTCCTCTTGAGAGTTTCTGCGGTAAAGGTTCCCCTTCCATGTGCATAGCCCCCCGAAAGCCTGGGGAAACTAGCTGGAAGGCAGTCGCTGTGAGGCGCGAGCTTTTGCCAAAGGGATCTCGAAGGCGGAGTTCCTGGCGGCGTTAGTGAAGCGGGGCTTAGTTCGAATTGCTGCTCTTCTCCACGGCGGACCCAGACATCAGCTACCTTCGCGGCTGGTCGGTGCGGCGGAGAGGTCGGGCAACATTAGGTCTTTCCTACACTATATTAGCCCTGTTATATATAAAGATTTTATGCACAGTGAGGGCTTTAACCATTATTTGCTCTATTTTTGTGGTATAACTATTTTTTCATCGTCAATATACAGAAGAACGTCGATTATCCGGGCAGCTCGGGACCGGACGGTTGCCGGTTAATCGATTTGCACAGATAATGGTCCAAGGAATGTCAAATTCATATAAAAATGATACAATTCATTAGATTTATGATTAATTCACCTTGAATCTTTTGATTAATCGTTAGTAGAATATTATTTTAATCTATAACTATAGGTTTAACAACTGTTCATGAACAAAAATGAATTTCGAAAATACCACTAGACACTAAAGAGCTGCACAAAAAACTGGTTGCCCACTTGACTACAGTTGCCAATGTTTGCCATACGTTTGAACAGCTGTCACATTTATGCGCACGGTTAAGCCGCCCGCCGGTTAATCCGCCCCCGGATAATCCGCCCCCGGATAATCGACGTTCTACTGTATAAACATTTAAACCCGCTTGCAAAAAGAATGCTTCAACAATTTGTTGTTGATTTCTCACTGTACTATGGTCGCACCCATATGAGCAGCAATGTACACAATCTTCTCCACGTATTTGATGACGTTGAAGAACATGGTCCATTGGACGATTGATCTTCTTATGATTATGAAAACTTTTTACAGTTTATTAAACGAGATGTTAAGACAGGTTCAGAATGTGTGGAACAAATAGCGGGCAGATGCAAGTTATATGCCTCAATTAATGTGCATCATGGTCCCAAAGAAAAAAAATATCCCTGTTTGACTATAGATGGCTGTGGACTACATGTAACTGAAAGCATTGTTTTAAAACCAAAATTTCGGGATCAATGGTTTTTAACAAAATCAAATGGTATAGTGAAATTTATGAGAGCAGAAATCTTTCCGCAGAATTCGTTGGTTATCGTTGGAATCAAGTATGATAATAAGGAAAATTATTTTACGGCTACATTTAAAGATTATGTATCTTTTGTAGAGATACAGTCTAGTGAACTGAACATTCATAAACTAAATTCTTATTCACCATCTACTATAGTGACACTTGACCTTATGTTCCGTGAAAGTCCCTACGTTGTGTTAACTTCTTTATTCACACCATTTATGCGTGCTTCGCTTTGCTTCGGCTCGTGACAAGTGCCTCAAAAAGGCGGTTCCCCTTTCACAGCGGTAGCTCCCTAGACCCACAAGAATGATAAAACATCAGCTGCCATAATCCGGCACTGTGGTAGAACCGCAGGTCATTTGAGATCGAACATACCGGCCACCTTGAAACACTCCGTTTTCAATCCATTCTTTGATTACTACATTCTAACGGACAGATTTTAGATACTGCTCGCTTCACAATACCGGATGCCGTACGAAGTGTTGCAACTCGGGAAATTCCATCAGCTCCAGGGTGTATTTCGACGACACGTGCCAATGGCCATTGAACTGCTGGAAGCTGCTCATCCTTCAGGATAACTATATCTCCGACTGATAATTGCTTAGATTGCTTAGCTGACCGATGCAAAACAGTAAGATTTTTCAGATAATCCTGTTTCCAGCGCATCCAGAAGTTTTGCGTGTACCGCTGAAGGAGTTGGTATCTTCCCAGACGATTCATAGGCACCTCTTTCAAGTCAGGTTCGAGAATAACCTTCAAATTGTTTGTAATGAGAAAGTGCGCTGGAGTTAATGCCGTCAAATCATTGGGATCTTCAGAAAGCGGAACTAATGGTCGCGAGTTCATGCAACCTTCTTTTTTTACTAAAACAGTAGTCATTTCCTCCGATGATAAACGCGATGATCCTAGTTGACGAATCAAATGGGTTTTGGCTACCTTCACCGCCGCTTCCCAAAGGCCTCCGAAATTTGGGGCGCGTGGGGGTATCAAATGCCATTGTATCTCTTCTTTTGCCAAATGTTTTGCTATTTTGCTATCTGCAGAATCGTTGAACAGCATTTTGAAGATATGATCAAGTTCATTTTTGGCACCAATAAAATTGGTACCATTGTCTGAATAAATGTGCTTTGGTTTACCCCGCCGATAAACAAAGCGATCAAGTGCCATCAGAAACGAATTAGTGCTCAAATCTCCGACTAATTCCAAATGTACTGCTTTCGTACACATGCAGACAAATACACAAATGTAGCACTTATTTGGTGCGGCCTTGCGGTGTGTTGGCCTCAAATACAAAGGTCCACAATAATCTAGACCCGTACAACTGAACACCTCGTTAACTGTAACACGTTCTGCTGTTAGTTGCCCTTCAGGTTGAATTATAGGTTGTGGATTTGCTCTGCAACATCGAAAACAATTTCGTATGACCTTACGTACAGCTCTTTTTATATTGATTGGCCAAATCTCATCTCTAACTGCGTTAAGAGTTGATGATATTCCTCCATGCATTGCTTTTACATGTTTGTCCATGATGAGGAGTTGAGTAAATGGATGGAATCCAGGAAGAACTATTTGATGCTTAGCATTATAATTCAAATCAGAATTTCTGAGCCGGCCACCAACGCGGATTATTCCTTCATTATCTATAAACGGGTTTAAAAGCTTCAACGTTGAACTTCGAGCAACAGGAATCCCTTTGTGGATTTTATGAAGATTTTTGGTAAATTTTTCAGCTTGCACAAGTTTTACAAGTCGCTTTTTAGCATCAGCAAGTTCCTTTACCGTCAATGTACTATTGCTTATTCTTGGTTGCAGACGACGAGCATTATGAACAAAACGAAAACAATATGCAACCACGTCGATTAGCTTCTGGTATGACCCATATCTTGTAAATATTTCATTTTTTTCTTGTATTTGCGTTGTTAAAACGATATTCGATCTTATTTCGTCTGTTGTAATTTGACCTGTTCTCTCTTTTTGTTGGGGCCAATTCTCCTTTCTCTCTGATAACCATTGTGGACCTTGTTTCCACAATTGATTGTTGATGAGCTGATGCGGTAAAACTCCGCGTGAAATAAGGTCTGTTGGATTTTCTTGTCCAGATACATGTTGCCAAACAGCATCTCGAATTGCTTGGATCTCAGTAACTCGGTTTGCTACGAATGTTTTCCAAGTCTTTGATTCAGCATTTAGCCAATCTAGCACCACGGTAGAATCGGTCCAAAATCGATGAGCAACGAACTTAATCTCCATTGCAGCCATTACCTTCTCATGCAATCGAGCTCCTAATAATGCACCGCAAAGTTCTAGTCTAGGAATCGTCAATGCCTTCAGTGGAGCCACTCTCGATTTTGAAATCAGGTGAAATCAATCCCAATGGATCATACAGTTGAGCAATCATTGATAGTATGCTACGCATGGTGTCTCTCACTGATTTCGTAGTAATAGAAATGTTGAACTGGAACGTATCAATTTCTGGTTCCCAACATATACCAAGCGTACTAATTGTCTCCTTGTCGTCGAACCTTAACGATGATTTTGTTGCCAATTGTTCAGCGGGAACGTCAGATAAAACGGCTAATGAATTCGAACACCATTTTCGAAAAGTAAAACCGCCTCTCTGTGCCAGTGCACTCAATTCCTCACGTAGCTGTATAGCTCCATCAACACTATTTGACCCAGCAATAAGGTCATCCACGTACAGTTGTTTTTTCAGCGTATCCTTGGCAGTAGGAAACGCGTCACCCTCATCTTCAGCCAACTGCTAAAGTGTTCTTGTAGCTAAGAAAGATGAAGGTGCCAAACCGTATGTTACTGTGCACAGCTCATACGCCTGAATGGGCTGGTTATCGTCAAACCTCCACCATATTCTCTGTAACGGTCGATCCTCCGGATGCACAAGTACCTGACGATACATTTTTTCCAAGTCCGCAACTAGCGCGACCTGAAATTTACGAAAACGAATTATTAAGCTCAAAAGATCATCTTGGATGACTGGTCCAACCAATAGCGCATCATTCAGAGAGTGTCCTGTACTAGGTGGTGCTGACCCATCAAATACCACTCTCATTTTAGTCGTGGAACTTGTCTCCTTAAACACAGGGTGATGTGGAAGGTAGCAGCAGGTTGCTGCATCCAGGTTGTCAGGCGACACAGGAACCATATGACCGAGTTGTATGTACACCAAAATAAACTCATTGTACTGCTGACGAAGTTGTGAGTTAGCAAATAACTTACGTTCTAATCCAGCAAACCTCTTAAGTGATGTCGTTTCTGATTTTCCAATCATGGTAGAATGTTGCTGATGTTTAGGCAGTTTCACGATATATCTGCCTGTTTCGTCTCGTGATACCGTTTGCTCATAATAAGCTTCGCATCTCTGCTCATCCGCCGAGAATTGCGAAACATGCAGCTCTTCGATCTTCCAAAACCGCATAAGTTGATCACTAATGTTTTCCGACGATAACATAACATGACACTGAGCTGCTTCTTGCTGAATTATAGCTTCTTCTCGGAGCACTTCACCTGTTACCACCCAACCGAACACTGTTTCAACTAACAATGGACCATGTTCACTAAGTTTGAGCCGGCCTTCCCTCAGAAACGTGTAGAAATGCGATGCACCGATTAGCATATCCACTCGTCCAGACTGATGGAATTCTGGGTCTGCGAGCGCCAACCCAGCAGGTAATTTCCAACATGATGTGGAGAAAGATGTGGCTGGAGTGTTTGCTGTTACCTTGCTCAAAACCAAGAAATTTAGTTTCAGAGCAAATTCACTAAATCTGGAACGGATTTCCACCTTCATTTCACATGACGCCTGAGTCTTCGTTCCATCCACACCTGTAATGGGTACATGGGTACGCATACGCGGCAAGCACAAAAGCTGACTCAATCGCTCACTTATCGCATTGGGCTGCGCACTGTTATCCAACAACGCACGTACTGGATGTTGCGTACCATTTGCGTCAACTACAAACAACACCACCGTTGTCAGCATAACATTAGAATATCAGCTTCGGTCAGTAGAGTTGCACTGCATTGGAATATTAGCAAGCACCATCGTACTAACAGAACTCACCGAATCATCTGCTATTACACTATCGCTTCGTTCAGCATGCAGCAAGGTATGATTCCGTTTGCCACACGTTTGACACCCATACCTTGACGTACAACTGGTTACAAAATGGCTGCCCTGCAAGCAATTCCAACACAATTTGTGCTGCCTCACAACTTGCTGGCGCTTCTTTGCATCGAATTCATTGAAACGCCGACAATTCACTATTGTATGCCCCTGCTTTCCACACACAACACACATATCCACTTTTTTCTCGGCCGCTGCAGCAGTGTTCACACTCACTTTTACACGCGGTTGTCGCTTCCTCGTTTCACCCGTATCGTTAGCAAGCGTTTCCAACAAACGCACACGCTTACGCAGAAACTCAACCATGTCACTGTATGTGTAACTTTTATCCGCTTGTGCTTCTTCCCACGCCGCAAGAGAAGCACTATCCAATTTCTCACTAAGAAGCTCAACAAGGAATGAGCTAAGATGTTTTATTGGTTCACCGAGTTGTTCTAACACCAATGTGTGTCGCTGGAAATCATCTACAGTGCGTCGCAATAAATCTAGATTGCTATTGATAATCTTCGGTAGCCTCAAAATGGCTTGGATATGACGTTTCTTAAGCAAATGTTTATTGCCATAGCGGTCTACCAACATTTGCCATGCAATTTTGTAATTCTCATCCGTAGTGAGAATTGGCTCAATTAGCCGTGCTGCCTCACCTTTGAGCGCAGCTTTCAAATAATGTAGCTTTTGCACACCAGAAAGCTCATCTGATTTATCAATCAGGGACACAAACGTGTCATGAAATGGTAACCAATCATTAAAATCACCTCCAAACTCAGGCAATTGTATTACTGGTAATTTCATTTGGGACACAATGGGTACCGGTTTAACGTCGCTGACTATTGGATTAGACGATGGCTTCAGCCGTAGCAGATTGGATCTAACACTCATGTATAGCTCCTCCATTTCTGCACGCGTCTTTTCATTTTCAGCGTTGTCTTCCTCAAGGGTTAGCTTGTCTAACTCTTCTTGAACTTCTTCAAAACCATACCACACTTTCTCGAGCCTCTCGAGCCTTGTGGTCACCTCATGAATCTTGTCCACAGTGTACGTTTGTACGAATAAACCGATTCGCCGCATCGAATCTATAATGTTTTTTCTTGTTTGCTCTTTGCCACGAATTTTGTCTTCTCGCGCAGTCGCCATTGTTACACTTGCGTTAAACACACTGTTTAATACGTTGCACACGCACACAAAATCCTAGCCAGCTCCAAGCACACACTCACACGCACACAGCAAAGAACAAGCGAGAACTTTTGCACTAATTATGATTACCACAATTGAAACCGATAATCAGGCACTTATCCTGGTCACTTGCACCAAAAATGTTCCGTGAAAGTCCCTACGTTGTGATATTTTAACTGTTTTTACACGAAATAATCAATCGTTTGTTCTCTGTTGGAAAGTAAAGTTAACTTCTTTATTCACACCATTTATGCGTGCTTCGCTTTGCTTCGGCTCGTGACAAGTGCCTCAAAAAGGCGGTTCCCCTTTCACAGCGGTAGCTCCCTAGACCCACAAGAATGACAAAACGTCAGCTGCCATAATCCGGCACTGTGGTAGAACCGCAGGTCATTTGAGATCGAACACCTTAAGTCTATTAAATGTAAGTTAGTTGCCGTTAATTTACCCCCTCGTCCTCTTGTGTACTTTGATGTTGATGAATTTCAAGATTCTATGCCTCCATCTGTATTATTTTTTCCATTATTACACACTTTTCTTCCAAACTAACCATATTTTTTATCTTAAAACCATGATTGTGACTTGTTTTGTCTTAGTGTAAATTATAATGTTATTGATTTTTTCAAAGGTTTACGGGTTTATTTCAAAACTTTTGGTGGAGGGTATATCATAGTATGTATAATATATCATATAATGTATTATGTAGAGGGTTTAGGTTGACGATGTATTACATCACATTTTGAAAGAGGGTATATCATAATAAAAGTATAAAATAGTTTTCATTACAGAGTTAGCAAGGAAAGAAATTTGTTTAATCTACAGGAAACTTCATTGTAGTTTTTTTTTATTGAATAGATCAGCACGAATTGTCGCATGTACATGCATATAATAATAATTGTAAAAGTGAAAAAACCAAGGGATTCATTTCATGTTTGTTTATACTTTTTTATGTGCAGTTGGCTCTTGACTGCTGAATTGATCAGACGTGTTTTTTCTAACAGCAAGAGTACTTATCGACACTAAACGAGCGAACGAATTGTCATGGAGACAATGAAACCACGGCCCATAAGGGCAAACACTTTTAAATTAGTGTACGAGGGGATTCCGAGACGCCCTTCCCGCTCAGAGGTGATTGACTTTATAGTCGATACACTCAAAGCCGGAGAGGTCGTCACAAGAATTCAATTGTGCACCTCGACGGCAATCGTTTACGTTGAGACGGAAACGATGCAACAAGCGGAGCTGATCGTTGCACAACACCAGGGGAAGCATTCCCTAACGATCGACGGAACATCCTATCCGCTACCAATTCTACTGGAAGACGGTGCAACGGAAGTGCGGCTGCACGAGCTTCCACCGTATGTCACGGGAGCTGAAATAGAAGCAGCGATGTGTTGTTTCGGCAAGGTAGTTTCGATCACCGAGACGGAGTACGTTCCGGATAGTAAAGTGCCGGGGAAAAAAACCGGGATTATCGCGGTAAAGATCATCCTTAGATCACCGGCAATCCAAATCGGACCAACAATGACCATCGCAGACGAGCGCACCACTGTCACTTACAATGGGCAAAATCCATACTGCCGGTATTGCCTAATGCCCGAACATACTGGTATGGGATGCATGCAGAGCAAGCGCAGCCTCGCTAAGCAAGGCGCGTCATATGCCGGAGTGACAAAAGCAACAGCACCAGCATCAGCATCCAGAAACAATACACCATCGAAGGCTCCGGCAAAAACGCTAAAAGATGCGGCTGCTCCGCATGCTAGCAAAACCATAGCACCGAAGGCCTCGACAGCGATACCGAAGGCCCCGACGGTAGCACCGAAGGCTCCGACCGTGTCACCGAAGGCTCCGACTGTAGCACCGAAGGCTCCGACCGTAGCACCAACGGAACCGACCACAGCACCGAGGGCTCTGACGGTGGCTCCGACGGAAGCAAGCAGCGCACCGACAGCATCGACATCATCAGCACAGGGGAAGGAATACGAGTACACTACGGCGCTTGTTGTACCTGTGTTCAAAATTCCTCGAGATCCCTCTCCCACACCTCCCACCACCAATCCTGACCCTGATACTAAAGGTAAGCGCAGAAACGTAGACGACACAGACAGTGACACGTCTAATGCATCGATCGAGGGAATAGTCAGGCGTAAACCTGGCCGACCACCGAAAAATGCAAAGACAATTACACTTACTAATACACACACTGATGGATAGAAAAATATTAGAGATGAATCGATACGAAAGTTTTTTGTTTGTTTCTATTAATCTAAACACCATCTCAAACACGACAAAAATAAATACGATGCGTTCATTTGTTCGATCAATTGACGCAGATGTTATTTTCTTACAAGAAGTGTATGATGGCAACATTTCGCTTCCTGGGTACAAAGTGCTCTCGAATGTGAATGTTGATAAACGTGGAACGGCGATAGCTTTACGGGAACACCTCAAATATTCTCACGTCGAGCGCAGTTTAGACTCTCGTATAATCTGCCTTCGTCTTGAGAATACTACTACACTCTGTAACGTTTATGCTCCTTCTGGAAGTCAGCGTTGGTCAGAGCGGGAGGAGTTTTTCAATCGTACCCTAGCGTACTACCTGCGAAATGCATGTCAGCATGTCGTTCTTGCAGGGGATTTTAACTGTGTGTTGAATCAAAAGGACGCAACGGGTGAGAGAAATATCAGCCTTGCTCTGAGAAACGCTGTAAACGGTATGGGGATGTGTGATAGTTGGGAGGCTCTCAAAGGTAACTTAGTGGAGTTTTCCCACATCGCACGCGGCTCGGGTTCTCGCATCGATCGATGCTACGTATCATCTACACTCAAGACACACTTACGCACGACTGACTTACACGTACTAGCCTTTTCTGATCATAAAGCTCTGACGGTTCGAGTTAGCCTTCCAGTAAACATTTGCTCAAGATCACGAAGCAATGGATACTGGCAGCTAAGGCCTCATATTCTAACACAGGAAAATATGCAGGAGTTCAGATGCAAGTGGAATGTATGGACAAGACAAAGGAGGAACTTCAGCTGCTGGATGGATTGGTGGATTCAATTCGCCAAACCAAAAATTAAATCGTTTTTCCGCTGGAAGACGAATCAAAAATACTCCTCGTTTCGCTTGCGTATGGACATGCTGCATAGAGTTTTAAAAAACTCTTACAATAATTACATAACAAACCCTGTGGAGCTTAGCAACATTAACAGAGTCAAGGGTAAAATCTTGTCTCTTCAAAGACGCTTCTCTGAAGAATACACACAAATTAACGAGACACGCGTTGCTGGCGAGAGTGTGTCTACGTTTCAACTTGAGGAACGCAGGCGAACTCGTACCGTAATTGACAAACTTTTGTCTGAAGATGGCAGAGTGATTGATCAAGAAGGAGACATCAGACAACACATTCACACATACTACACACAACTATACTCTGACGAAGATTTAGCTACGGACGACACGTTTACCAGCAGTCGAATCATTCCAGAGGATTGTGATACCAATAATAATTGCATGGGTGAGATCACACCTGATGACATAATGGATGCAATTAAAAAATCTGCGTCGCGAAAGTCTCCCGGTCCTGATGGTATCCCTAAGGAATTTTATTTTCGTGCATACGGAATAATCCATAGGGAATTACATCTCATTTTGAACGAGGCTCTTGAAGGTGGGTTTCCACGGGACTTTGTTGACGGTGTCATAGTTCTCGTGGGGAAAAGAGGAAGTACGGGCGCCGTTTCCTGTTTTCAGCCCATATCCCTGCTTAACACGGACTACAAGCTTCTGTCGAGAATTGTCAAACTACGCCTTGATTCTATAATCAGGAAGTGGGGGATAATATCGACAGCGCAAAAATGTAGCAACAAACCTTGCAACATTTTTCAAGCTGTGCTCTCTGTTAAGGAGCGGGTGGTTGATCTCAGGAATCAACGAAAGTGTGGTAAGCTCGTTTCCTTTGACCTTTCACAGGCTTTTGACAGGGTTAATAGAAGTTTTTTGTGGCAGACTATGTCTTCTCTGGGCTTCAATCCAGGACTAGTGCGACTTTTGCGAACAGTTGGTGAACGATCCTCCTCCCGTATCCTTGTGAATGGAAACCTTTCCCCATCCTTACCCATCCGACGTTCTGTCAGACAGGGCGATCCTTTATCCATGCACCTTTTTGTCCTTTACTTTATCCGCTCATCACCAGATTAGAAAGCATTTGTTGCGATCAGGATGACCTGATCAACGCATATGCTGACGACATCTCGGTGGTGACAACCTCCCTTTCCAAACTCGAGGAAGTGAAAGCAGCTATCGAAGCGTTCGGCAGAACCGCTGGGGCGAAACTGAACGTGGAAAAAACTACGGGACTAGACATAGGACACATCACACCAACAGCCTCCCCAATACATGTACCGTGGCTGCGGGAAGTAGAGAGACTGCGCCTGCTCGGCATATTGTTCACCAACAACATACGGGAGGCCATGGGGCATAACTGGGAAAACGCTGTTCAACAGTTCCGGCATTTGATCAGGCTGCACCGTGTCCGTAACCTGAATTTGGCACAGAAGGTGGTGCTCTTAAACACCTTCCTTCTGCCCAAACTTTGGTTCATTGCATCGGTGTGTAGTGCACGGTCAATGGACATAGATTTAATATCTAGGACGGTGCGGTCTTTCTTATGGGACGGGTCTGGGGGATTTCGAATCCCATTGACGCAATTGGCCCTCCCACGCAGACGAGGTGGTCTCAATCTCCACATTCCCGCGATAACTGCAACGGCGTTGCTGGTGAATCGGTACGTTGCTGAGCAGCGATACCTAAAAGTCGGGGCTCAGCACATTGCTTATGCTGGAAATCCCCCAAACCTAGGTTCCATTGCTACAACATATCCTTGCCTTCGGACGGTAATCCAGCAGATCGCATACCTTTCGGTACCTACCATCACGACCAAAAGTTTGCGGCATATGATGATCGACAGACTTTCGGACCCCAAAGTGGCTTTGGAGTCACCTTCCACTGATTGGCGATGGATCTGGAAAAACGTCAGCAGCTTCAAACTATCATCACATCAACGGTCGATGCTGTACTTGCTGGTGCACAACAAGGTGCCTCACGGACTGCTACTCGATAGGATGAATCGTGCTTCCTCAACCTGCTCATTCTGCTCTCGGGAAGAGACTCTGGAGCACAGATTTGCCCTGTGTTCAAGGGTAGCTGGGGCTTGGAGCATACTAATGCAGGCTATAGAAGCCATCGTTCCCAACCACAACCTAAACTTCCCATCCCTCCTCTTGCCTATTTTAAGTCACATTAGTATACGTAAGAGGATTCCCATCCTACGTTTGTTTGCAAATTACATCATCCACATTGTTGGAAACAACAATGCTGTGATTGATGAAGAGATCCTTAAATGTTCTTTGTAAAACCTGTACGTCCTCCTTACGTGTATCCCAAGTTCCAAATGTCATACTAGATTTTAAGTTGTTCTAAATAAACAATTTTTATAAAAAAAAAAAAAATAAATGTAAAAGTTAGTGAAAAAACCAAGGGATTCATTTCATGTTTGTTTATACTTTTTTATGTAAACACAATTATTTTTGGTAATTTGGACTTATTACTACGTTTAACGACAATGCCAATCTTTAAAACAAATTATCCAATCAACCTGTGATCCATAAGTAGTGTAACATCCACGACAGCTATAACTAAAATATTAGAACAGTTGATTGATCGTATGGTATCTTTTGATCATTCCGTACAAACACTAATCTCCAACATCTATTTTTTTTTCTAATACTGCTCAACGTGTTTCGCATCCCATACGAGGATACATCGAGGAAAAGCTATCCCCTTACGTGACACGACACAACGTGACTGCGCTTAATATGGCATTTCTTCCAGTCTCGACAGTTCCGCTTGTTTTTTAGATAAGAAGTAAGTTAACATTTATTGTTTCATTTCAACAATTTATTTCAATTATTATATATTCAGTTATAATGCAATCTTATCACTTTTTTAACAGCTCTTTGGAACATTGCTCATAGCAAGGATTTATTTCGTAATTCTATATAATGCATTTACACAACTCTAATAAGTGAGTATTATTTCATTTGAATTATTTTTTTATATTATAATCCTAATTAAATAGTTCAACGGGATTATAATAGAGCTTCCACTAATTTTAAGAACTATAATCTAATTATCTTTTACTATTTACACACTACTTGATCTCGGCTTATGGCAACTAGACTTATTTATGTATTTGTTTTGTTTTTTACATTTACATTTACATTTAATTTAATTTAATTTGTTTATTACTCGTTCAATGGATAACAATGGATCCGTGTGAATATTCTTAAGTCTAATATTAGATTAAAATAAGTAGTAAGATCATCTTAGTAATTCGCTTCTAAGGCAGTTTTTAAAGGATTGCACTGAGGTTCCAAAATCAAACAAATGACGAACTTCGTTAAACACCCTAATCATGGAGTTGAGGGGGTCTCTAGATCCATATCCAGTTCGACTACGGTTCAGGGCAAGTAACGGACGAGAGCGAAGCTGAACAGCAGGCGCGTAAAAGTTTAACTGCTGGAGTAGGGAAGGACAGTCGATGTTATTTTGCAGTAAACCAGCCACAAATAGTTGTTGTGCGGTACGGCGTCGGATGTGGAGCGGTTGCAGTCCAAGGAGCAGAAGTCGCGTTTCATAAGGTGGTAACTGACTGCCAGGTGGCCAAGGTAACAAGCGTGTTGCGTATCGGGATAAGCGACGCTGTATCGATTCCATTCTCTCAGAAAGTCTATGGGTTGAGGGCTTCCAGACGACACAGGCGTATTCGAGTTCCGGGCGGATAATACCACAGTATAACGCTTTGATGCAGACTGGGTCTTTGAAATCTCTTGTTATCCGAAACAACATGCCAAGCAATTGATTACCTCGGGTAATCACCTCCTCTGTTTGCTGGTCAAATGACAGCTTTGAATCAAGTATGACTCCGAGATCCTTCATAGTATTAGTGCGTTCTATTGGTAAACCGTTAACTGTGTAGCTGGTATTCTTAATTTCTCGTGCGCGTGTGAATGAAATGACTCGGCATTTTTCAATGCAGAGGCTCAGGCGGTTTCGATTGCACCATTGGTGAAAATCGAGAAGGTATTGTTGTAGCTCGGAGTGGTCTGTGTCATTTTTTATCGTCATGTAGATTTTAATGTCATCTGCATACATTAAATGATTCGCTGCTGGTACTACATACGATAGGTCGTTGATGAACAGTACAAACAGTAGTGGACCCAGGTTGCTACCTTGTGGCACACCAGATGATGCAATGAAAGACCTTGAATGGCACCGTGAGAAAGATACAGCATACGATCGATTGACAAGGTACGATTCTAACCAGCATATTAAATTTCGCCCAAGTCCCAACTTGTTCATCTTGGCTAAAAGGATGTTGTGATCGATGCTATCAAAAGCAGCCTTTAAATCCATATAAACTGCATCTGTTTGAATCCTGCTATCCATGTTACGGAGACATTGTGATGTAAAGTCAACAAGGTTAGTAATCGTCGACCGCTTTGGAACGAAACCGTGTTGTTGAGGGCTAATATAGTGATATGAAGCCGTGAGTAAACTTGTTTGGATCACTTTCTCAAAAACTTTGGCTCCAGCACTGAGTGGTGTTATGCCTCTATAGTTGGCTGCATCTTCCTTGTCACCTTTTTTAAATATGGGGACTATCCATAAACTCTTCCAAATAGAGGGGAATTCTCCTTGTTGCAGCGAAAAATTAAAAATTTTGGTGAAGATCGGCGCAATGGACTCACAGCATCGGCTGAGAATGATGGCAGGAATACCATCTGGGCCGGGACTAGCTTTGGGCTTGACTGCTTTGAGCACATTTAGAACAGATTCTTGCGATATATTAGTTAAATTAAGGTCGATGACATCATTAGGAGTATTAATTAAAGCGTTGGTGATAATATTGTCGTCAGTAGTTGAGATTGTGTATGCCTCCTCGAATCTACACGCAAATATATCACACATATCTGAAGCAGTTGAACCAGCTCGGTCATTGTGGTAAATCGATTTAGGTGTCACATTTGTACTATTGTGTTTCTTACGAAAACTCCAGAGAGCTTTGGGCCTTTTGATAAAATTCTTCTCCAACCGAGACAAGTAGCCACCGTAGCGTATTTTATTGTAACTACGGTACAAGCGAGTTGTTTCATTTAATATGCTTTTGTTAACAGGTGATCGGTACTTCGTATATTTTTTTAATGCAGCTTCCTTAGCTCTTTTAAGTTTTTTTAGGTGGCGGTCAGACCAAGCAGGGCCGCTCTTTGGTGTGATAATTGGTACACACGAATCAAACGAGGATAAAAGAAAGCGTATAAATATCGATAAAGCTTCATCAACAGAATTAAACTGGCTAATTCTGAACTGGCTATTAAAATTAGTTATGAGCTCATCAAGCCGAGTAAAATTGGTTTTATAAAAATTCATCCTAGGTCTACTTGCTTGCGTCAGTGTAGGATTAGGCATTGTGCTTGGAATTCGAACCGTTAAATCGATGGCTGGATGGTACAGGTCAGGAGAGACTAGTGGTGTTGGGCAGGGGTGCAAATCGATGCAGTAAGTTGCGGCAATAAAATTTGCGAATACTAAGTCGAGCTGCCGGTTAAGCGAGTTTTTGATACAGCTTATTTGATAAAGATCGCTAGCGTTAATTTCATCCAAAAACCGGGATCTGACCGAAGATGATGAATTTGCCACATAGTGCGCGAACGATGATGAGTGACCAAATGTTTGTTGTGCTAGTGACCACGATACTGCCGAAAAATTAAAATCTCCAAACAAAAATATTAGATCATTAGTTTTTGCATGGTTTACTATTGCACTTACACTTTCAATCACAGATGTAAGAGTATCTGTGTCGTTAGCTCGATTAGGAGGAATGTAAACAGTCCCGATGAATATCGTGCAAGATGATAGGCGAACGGTAACCCACACTTGCTCAAGTGAGTTACGAGGTAGAGTGAGTTCACGGGTGTTCAATAAGGATGAGCATGCGATCAGTGCGCCACCACCACGAGTATGCATACTATTAGACAAGCTACGATCACATCTATACACCGAATAGCCCGGGTCAAACAGTAGCGATGATGGAATTGAATTGTCAAGCCAGGTTTCGGTGAGTATTATTATCTGATATTTAGCGTCCAATGTGTTCAATCCAAATTCTGTGAGTTTGGTACGTAGTCCTCTAACATTTTGGTAGTGAAAATGTATATCACATGGTTTCAAAGCAGTGTCAGTCGGTTTGGCATGTGAAATGTTTTTAATATCGCGAACTGAAAACATTTTCAAGTGAGTTGCTGTGTTAGTGCGTGCGTGGTCATTACATGAAGTGTTAGTGTGCGAATAGCTGGCTGATGCTTCTTGTGTGCGTAAGCTTCATGAGCTGTGTTCGTGATGAACGTCATTGTTTTGAGCCGTATGATCAGCTGGGATAGGTGAATGCTCCATATTGTGCACTATTGGTTGTACATTACTAGGTGATGAACTATTTGGCTTTTCATTGATGGTTTGCTCTGCCGGTTTCGGAATATTATCGATAGGCACTGCATTGATGCTTTGAAGTGGGGTTTCATGTGCATTCATCGGTGTGAGACAAGCCAAAGGATGGGATGATGCTGGACGGTTATCACGTAGTATAAATTCACGTACACGTAGATTAGAAGGCCAAACCGAGGACGATAACGCAGTTTCACGAAGGTGAGCCGGGATGCGAACCTTAAAGGACATCGGTCTAGCCAAAGTAGTGTCGAAATTTTTGCCCATCAAGCTAAATGCAATGACGTCGGTTGTGGCCAGCCGTCGTTTCACAGATTCCACGACTTGTTCACAGGAAGTGCCAGGAGCAATGTTAGCTAAATGAAGCCACATTTTGGGTACAAAGCGGTTTTGAACGGTTGGAAGGTTTGGAGAATCGTTATCCGTGCCATAAATAGCAATTGGCTGGCGAGAAGTGATGTTATTTGTGATGTTAATATTGTTGTGCTCAGCTAGTGACGGTACGGCTATGTTATTGTTGATATTGTTGTTATTGATGTTTGTTGTTCTTTTGGCGACAAGCGAGATAGCAGGTGAAGTGTTTGTAGCACTGACCAACTCGGAGAATAATCTCTTCGCTGGTAAAACTCTGCGCAATTTGGCAGGAGGGTGACTGCTCAGTGGTGTTCTCTTCTGCGATTCATTAAGCTGCGATAGACCAGTACGAATTTCTTTTGCTAGAGGTTCAAGTGCAGATTTGAGACTATTGGCGACGGCATCCATTGTTGTTTGTATGCTCGACTGGGCCAAAGCTTGTTTGATGTATTTAGTGCGAGGATTAATAATCACATTGTTGCACGCTAGGCAGCACCAGTGGAGTTGTTGGTATTCGTTGGTTAGCTTCAGTGCATTCTCAGGAATGCGCGAACAGCGGATGTGGAACGGTGAGTTGCAAATATAACAGCTAATCAGGTCTTCGGTGATCTCGGTTGCGCAAGAGTTGCAAGTATGCTCCATTTTGAAAAGGAATTCACAGGTCGATGCCTTGACCGGTTAATAGACGCACTACGCGGGTGATGCGACCGACGAGCAATTGAAGAAGAACTAGCACAATTGCTAAAAGTATGTATAATACGTTGCGGGCAAGCTCACTACACAACTTTTTTACTTATAGAAAACTGATTGTTTGTTAAAATAACCGAAATACGGAAAATAAATCACGGAGCTATACGTAAACACGTCTGACTAAATTATCACTTTAGTAACAATAAATTTATTTCCGTTAATTTTCAACAACAGCGATTCGATCTTAATGCGCACGCTTAAAAATTTGTCCGGTCTCTCTCGTGTTTGCTATCTAACTGATTGCTGCTAATTGCGTCAAACTCGACCTTCTTTGACCCTTTCGCTAAGGTTTGCGACCTTAGCATAAAGCGCTAGTCATCTCGCTCTTAACACTGCCTAATCTCCTGATCGTACGCTCTGCGATTGGTGGTGGAATCGCTCCGGTTAATCCATTCGCTTCAACTCGCTGACAGGTGTTTGTTTACATCATACCGCGTGCCAAAACGTGTCAACAATCACTATGATTTAATTTCAGCTGCATCCAATCTTTTAATGTTTTATATTCACACAAAGGTATTTTATCTCCTATTTTTGTTTATCCTGTCCACGAACATTGCAATAAAATGTTAGGCCTTAGGATTAAGTGAAGAGTGTCACAAGCACGTTGTTTAAAATCGCCTTATACCCCTTATTTTAAAAGGCTTATACCCCGAACGTCCCGCACGACAAAATCGAGCAGTTTTGTAGCTCGGATTTTCGATCGCTTTCCACCAAAAGCGATCGAAAAAGCGAGCAGAAATGTCAGGGAAAACGCTTGGATTCCGATCGAAGAAATATTTCAATCCTAAAATTTCAGCGCTGAAAATTTCGAAATATTTCATTTAAAATTTTGCAACAATTTTGAATGCGAAATATTTCACAGCCATGAGCTGTGAAATATGTTTGCAGTTTTAGTTTGAGAATTTTTCAATCGCTTTGCGCAGCGGGGTACCCGAAAGGTATGCATGCTTCACTTATCAGGATCTAAATGCAAGGACAAGCCAAAAGAGATGTAGAAAAGTTTCCTTACGGCTACACACCCGCACGACAAAATAGAGCAGTTTTGCAGCTCGGATTTTCGATCGCTTTCCACCAAAAGCAATCGAAAAAGCGAGCAGAAATGTCAGGGAAAACGCTTGGATTCCGATCGAAGAAATATTTCAATCCTAAAATTTCAGCGCTGAAAATTTCGAAATATTTCATTTAAAATTTTGCAACAATTTTGAATGCGAAATATTTCACAGCCATGAGCTGTGAAATATGTTTGCAGTTTTAGTTTGAGAATTTTTCAATCGCTTTGCGCAGCGGGCCCATGACAGGCATTTTATTAAGTCGTTCGAGTGAACTACGGGAGCGCCCCTAAGTGATAATCATTTCAAGTATCATGGACTTAATATGTAATGATATTATATAAGAATAAAACATATAAATCCCGTGGTACAGTCATCAACTCGAACGACTCAATAACATGCCCGTCATGGGTTCAAGCCTACAACCGTCTCCTTGTAGCAAGGAATGACTATCTTGCTGCGTGATAAAGAATAAAGTCTCGAAAGCCTGTATAAGCCGGAAAGTCCGCGTAGGACGCTACGCCAAATAGAAGAAGAAGAAGAATAAAACATACAACAACAGCAGTAACATGATCTTTAATGTCATCGATTTGATGGAGGTGATTTCATTTAGCCACAGTGAATAAAATGTTGTATTTTATATTCAAATTCTTAATATTTTAACAATTCTTAACAACAGAAGAAACCAATAACGCGTTACAACAACACTGTGCGTAGTATACTGTTTATGTGCAGCACATTTTTCGTGCCTAGCCCAACAAATGGGCTCAATTGAAAAAAGGGCATCACAAAAACTGTCCGCAGAACCAAACCGACGTAGCACGAGAATGTAGAACCGCACATTCAATGTGGTAACACACTTACTACAGTTGCGCAAAACTGTGCACACCAAAAATTGTGCTATAGCTCAAAACTGTGCTCTACCACAACATTGTCCTCTACCACAAAATTGTGCTCTGCCGCAAAATTGCTTGCGCACAAAATTGCGTCTTAGCACAAAATAGTGCGCGCACAAAATTGTGCTATAGCACAAAATTGTGCTATAGCACAAAATTGTGCTGTCCGGCCATGCAATTGACAGCGACTTGCGAGGGCGCGCGAGGGCTCGCATGCCATACAAGTTCACCGCCCCAGAGCCCTCGCATTAAAGAGCTTGCGAGCCTAGGCAGTTTTTTCGACGCTAGTTTTAGCAGTTATAATTAAAACACCCCGAGAGCATGTATAACATTGCAAATTATAGCTTACTAAACACCTAAATTTTGAGATTTTATTTTGAAAAAATCCACAAAAATGTAAATAGTGATCTTTTCGACAAATAACACAGCAAAACAATAATTAATGAATAAAAAATAAAAATCTTAAAATATTTTTAAAATATCTTAAGATTTCGAGCAGATGATACCACTTGCTTAAGTCACTGAAAGCCCACTTCACTAGTGGGTATAGGCAGGCCTTGACCGCCAGCGGTTGTTGTGCCAAGAAGAAGAAGAAGAAGAAGAAGATACCACTTGCAACCCTCGCAATGTTTGACGGGGTTGCACAATATTGTGCGGTTGCACAAAATTGTGCGGTTGCACAAAATTGTGCGGTTGCACAAAAGTGGTACCACAATTTTGTTTAGTGTGCAAGTGTGCCCGCACATATTGATGTGATGTGCGTGCGTGGTAGCACTGTGCTACTTGACCCATCACTACATGCGACACACTCGCACTCCACCACCTCATCCCATTCCTGAACGCTCCCACTGTTGCGGTGATTGCTGATTTTTGCTCTGAGCGTGAGACCCACACTCACAATCTTCCATTCGCCACCAACCTCCCCCACGTATGTACGCTCCCACCTCATTAGTGTTAGTTAAAATCAGTTATGAACGCGAGATCCCGCTTTAGCGAGTCACTATGGACGGAAGACATTATGGACTGTCTGGGGTAGGAAAATAAAATATTATCATTAGCTCATTAGCTTGGTCATTTTATTTTATTTATTATTTTTATTTTTTGGCACTTCACAGGTACAAAAACAAAGTGGCTTATTCACCAAACCGGATCACGTGGAAGGATTTTTGCGGCCTCTCGTTGACAAAGTAAACAAGATTCAATCAAGCGGCTTGCGGTTCGGTGACAAGACGGTGGGCGTTAAACTTTAAATGTTTATCGCTAATTTACCCGCCCTCTGCTTTGCCCAAGGTAAGTGTAGTAATAAATGTAGTATAAAAAGCAACAAACATCAATTTATGTAAATTTTAAAACCGATTTTGTTTTCATTTCAGCTACCATAAGCTACGTTGGCAAACACAGCTGCCATAAATGTACATGCGTGGGAGTACACGAAGGGAAAAAGTAATTTTTGATGATTTGGATGCTGAATTGCGGACTGAGGAAAGCTTTAAAATCAGGACGGATAAGGAACATCACAAAAGTTGGAAGTCACCTTTGAAAGATGTGGTGGGTTTTAACATTATAGACCATAAAATCATAGCAGAACGCATGCATCAATCGGATTTGGGCATTTCAAAAAAAAAAATAGCAACAGGATTTCTTGAGCACAATTTTACCAAATTCCCCAAATGGCCCGAAGCACACATAGAAACAGTTTCATTTTTTTTAAATAGCGACACAGCTTCCAGTAGAGTTCAATAGAAGATAGCACGTTGAATTTATGAAATTGTGGAAGGCGGCAGAGTTCCGTACATTTTTACATTAAGTTACTATAATTTTGTATCGAAATTTTATGTGGGAGGAAGCATTTAGTCATTATTTGCTTTATTTTTGTTCTATCATTATATTTTCCAGTAATCATCACAAACCTCTTTGGTCGGTTGGTAAAAGATTAATGTTTTCTTCTTCTTCTTCTTTGGCACAACAACCGCTGTCGGTCAAGGCCTGCCTGTACCCCACTAGTGAAGTGAGCTTGGCTTTCAGTGACTTATTGTTACCATAGCAGGGTAGTCAGCCCTACCTAAGGCGGCACGGTCTATTCGGAACTTGAACCTATGACGGGCATGTTGTTACGTCGAACGAGTTGATGACTGTACCACCAGACCGGCCCAAAAGATTAATGTATATTTATTGTACGTAAAAAAAAATTGCTGATTTTTGTGGTAGAACTAATTTAACTACTAATGTACATGGCCTTTGACATATTTATGATGATATAGATAATTTTGGAGCGGTAGATGATATATCCGCATAAGATTTTGAAAATCATTTATAGATTTTAAAAGGTATTTGTAAGTCAGGCAACAGATGTATGGAACAGGTAATAATAAGATGCAAGGAATTTCAACACATAAAAAAGCTAAAAACCAACCAGCTCATTTCTCGCTCCAACTTATCCGCAGTTGATGCCTAAAGGTATTGGTTTGCAAGTTAGAGCCGACTTTGGCTTAAAAGCCAATTTTAGAAACCAATGGTTTCTTAGTGACACAAATTGTATTTGCCAGTTTGTGGAAGCTAGAGACACATTCTTCTTTTGCTGTCGTTGGTATGCAGTATGAGTCGAAAGAGATGATGTTTAAGCTTTCTGCAAAGGACCATATTTCTGAAATAGAATTATCGTCCACTAGTTTACACGTTTATAAAGTCAAAAATAACACTCCTCGCCAACGGGTAGAACTATCGCATCAAAACATTTAATGTAAATTGGTGGCAATACATTTATCATCCCAATCCCTATTTGGCAACTCTATCCTAACCACCATTCCATCCGATACAACAGGATTTTTTCCTCTTCTCCACACTTTTCCAAAAGCATAGTTGTATTCATTTAGCGCGTGGTCACGGAGCTGAAAAAATGTTGAAAAATTTTTCAACTTTGTCAAAATTGCTTGTCAACTGCAAAAAAGAGCTTTTCTCGTGGCCGCACCAAAAACATACACAAGAGCGACAAAAAGCTCCAACATCTGAATATCATCGATATTTTGTTTAAGAAGCACTAACTAGGTACATAAATCAATTATAATCATGCATTTTAGCATTATTATCATAACAATGGGTCACAACTGCGCCAAATAGCTGTTTGTTTACGTTTTTTCACGAATGTCAAATTTTGTCAACTTTTGTCAACCTTTTTTCCTGGCTGCTCCAGGTCACAAAATTTTGACAAAAGCTGAAAAAAGTGACAAAAGCTCACATTTTGAAAAAATTGTCAGCATTTTGTCACTCCCGTGGCCTTTCGCTTATTTATAATGTTTGTCATCATAATTTTCTAAGGCACGGGTAAGTTTCAATATTATTTAAGCAGGGTGGCCACTCGAAGCAGGATTTGAAATTCCCGGTTTTTTCCCGGGTTTTCCCGGATTTTTTAGGGATTTTCCCGGTTAATTTCACTTCATTTACCCGTAGTTGATAGCCTTGTGCGATACTAAATTTTCAAGGCTTTTTTAAACAATTTTATAGATAACTCTAATAGTATTTATAACTTTGTCTGTAATTAGTAAGAAAGTGCAAAGCTACATGTTATCGATATATTTCATAATACAGACTGACTTCACTGGTTGAACTTTGATTCACTGTTAATGATTGAATGAACGCTTTTTATTTGGCAAATTTTTCCATACAAAAAGATCTGAATTTATTCTGAACAAGCTATGAGATTTATTTGTATTTTTTCGGATATCGATGGATGAGTTCTAGTTTCGCATTTGAACAGTGAGAGAAAAATAAACAAGAATTAAATACAATAACCCTAATCTTTTATTTAAAAATGAAACTATTAAGCAATATAAACGTTTTTATAAGATTGCTGAACAGCTTATTTATTCAAATTATTCATTTTCTCTTCAATCAATGCTACCTCTTTTTGAGCATCTGCGAGAATTTTGGCTTTTACTGATTCTAACTCCTTGAGTGCTTGATGCATTGTCTTTTTTCTAGCACTGGCATCGTCCGTTTTTGCCCTTTCCTTCTTCTTTTGCTCGAGGTTCTCGACGTATCGTCCATGCGCGTTTCGAGCGTACTGGACGAGTGATTTATTTATTTCAACCCCTAAAACCCCACCAGCGTTCAAAATAGCGTCGTACACTATTCGCTGTGCCACTAAGCTTTCGTCAATTAAATTAACAATCAGACACTCTTTGTTTATAGAAAATCCTCGCTCCAGAGTTGCATTGCCATGTGATAGAAATAATTTTTTTTTTTTTAATTCTTAACTTTGAGAATTCTTTTCCCGAACCCGCAAGAACTTTAAACCAAAAATTATCTAGTCGACATTCATGTCGCTTGTAGGCAGCTAGAGATGACTTTATGCTCAAAATTTCCACCGCATTTGTGAATTCTTGACGAACTTTGTCAGCTACATTACCCGTTAAATGTTCTCTTTGGACCATGTAATCCAGGCAGTACTCCAACCGTTTCAAGGCAATATCAAGCGATTTTGTTGAGGTCTCTGGATCTATACATGAGATATATCGTGTAAAACTGTGTGATAGTGGAGAACGGTCACCAATTTTTGTCAAAAAGGCAATATAATAAGCTTTACAATCGTTCTTAAACTGTAGGATAATCTTTTCAGATATTTTTCCACGTGCCATTATTGTTTTAATTGCCGCTTTGACTCCAAAACCGATATCAATTTGCGATGTCGGTAGAATGTTGTTATCTTTGAGCTCGATATCGGTGATCGCTTTAACTTTTACATTTGGGCATTCCGATTTTAAAACCTTACTCATTATAGAATGGGTAAGTGAAGTTAATTCATCAAACAAAAATGGCGCCATAGGAGCATCACATTGAAATTCTCGCAAAAAGGGTTCTACAAATCCAGCTGATGAAATAAAAAAGGCAAGTTTTGGGGTCAACATTTCATCAGAAATGGCCTTTTCTATTACAGCGAATGGCCTAGACTGAGCAACTGCTGCAAAACTTCTTTTGAAAGAATGGTGACCTTCCTTGAGTTTTTTGTCACGTTGGTTTTTGACTGCAGCCACAAAGACTTTCAAATGAGGAATCATTTTAGAAGCGCGCTCAGCCACATTCAAATTTTCAATCCATCGAACAGGACATAATTTCAGGGGGAATAAATTGGATCCGGTAGTTTCTTTATAATCTGCACGGCGCAACGGAAAGTCTTTGAACAAATAATAGAGGGATGTCAAAAGCTCATCAATGTTCCATTCAGTGTGCTCCATGCCATTTTTAAAAGCATTATGATTAGCATGTAAGCCGCAACTACCTATGTTTAACAAATCAAAAGATGGTACCCCACGCAGATTTCGAAGTTCTTCACTTAAGTCCTTCATTAAACGCCAATTTACATTCGGCCCGTCCATGCTTAGCTGAATCACATTATTTAGTAGAGCAGGCTTTTTTTCTGTGCACTGTTTCAATCCGTTAAGGAGATCGACTGCACGAGAAGAATCTAAAAACGCTGATCCAATGTATCGACATTCTACCTGTTCCTTATTTTCATTCCAAAATCTCACACTAACATCCATCTGTTGGCGCTGTGAAACTTTGTTCAATGTTTCATCGAAACCAGTTACTATTTCGGAACATACATCAAGTTGCTTAAATATTTCGTTTGTGAAATAAGGTGCCAAATCAAACGTTATTAGATACGCAAGTTTTGTGCGTCCCTTCTCGAGCTTGGCAGCAATTTGGCTGTCCGGAAACATTGTCTTGAACAAATTAGTGTTAGCCCCAGCACTGCGATAGGAGTTATGAGTGGCAATAGTTTCCAGAGCCCACACAATTTCAGCACTTGTAACTTGCTCGTTTATCATGAATCTGTTCAAGACGTTGGAAGCCTTAGAGTGTTGATTATCAGCGTTCGTGGAAGAATCTGAAGCTGTGATATGGGTAGCCATTGCAGTGGAAAGTGAAGGAAGTGACGGAGATGACGACAACAAGTTATTACCAACGATTGGATCTATAAAAAAGAAGAAAAGAGCTCTCTTAAAAATCAAATAATCATATTTTTGCGTACATAGCGCTACCATTATTTACAACACTATATAGATTTAACCATTAAGCTTAAGTTACAGAATTCGTGAGAGTGTAAATTAATTGCTAGTTATCGGGTTATACACCAACTACCATAAGTGTAAATCAGTGGTCTCCAACCTGTGGTCCGCAGCATTAACAGTCCGCGAAAAATTTTTTTTTTCTAACAATTGCTTATTGCCATACACATAGTGCAGTTGTTTTCCCACAATCAAGACAATAATTTTAACAGTTACGTATAGAATAAAGTGAAATTGAACGTGAAATTTTAGGGTTTTCGACTGTATTTCAAAACATTTTTATTAGAATATGGCTGTTGTACACCAAAAGAAAGGAAATTAAATTCCCCAACTATGTAGACTAGAAATCATATTTGATTAATAAATCTAATGCATTTCCTTGCGACTCCCAGATTTGTTCACGGTGAAACAATAATGGTCAGCGGAGAATTCAAACGAAATGTTTTTAATTCTATATTTTAATATGTTTTATAATTGAATATTCTTTCTTTTGGAGTGTGATTGGCCATATTCTCATAAATGTTAAATGAAATATAGCAAAACATATAAAATTGCACATTACTTTCACGCAATGTCTAAGGCGATCTTATGATGTTAAACTAATGCTTAAAAACTTTGGACTATGTATAGAAAATAAGATGTGGGCCGCATCAAATGTATTATCACAGCCAAGAGGTCAGCGATCCTACAAAGGTTGGAGAACACTGCTGTAAATATATAATTTGCAGAATATTTTATTCCGCATATCAGTGTATATTTTTAAAATGTTAAAACCATTATTGCATGACTTATTATTAAAAAAAAAAACAAGTAAAGATCGCCTTTTATACATGCTACAACCAGCATCACAAATTCTTTACTAATTCTTGTAAATAAAATATCAGCAACATCCAGCCATTATTTATACTCATAAAATACATTGCGAATACACAAACAAACGGCTGGCTGTGGGCGCCTTTATAGCGGTCTAGGTGAAGTGGGTGTTGGGATAAAAAAAAATCAGGTTATGATTACATTCATAACGTTGTTGAGGTTTTTGTGATCTGATCTGGCTTTTGTCTGATCGGATTAGCTTTGAATCTATATTCACTTCATGGGTAAGGCTGTTAGGCAATTTTAAACTAATTTTTGTAAACCTTTTTGCACATTTTGGTCTGTATTCTTAAAACGATCAAAACTTCTGAGACAAAATTATTTTTAGGAAAAATGATTATTTTTCAAAATTACAGGCTGATCCTTGTAAAATTCATAAAACCTTTAATACAATTTGAAGAACTTAAAAAAAATCGTCATCAAAACATATTTCTCTAAGACCCCTACTGGAATATGTTATATGTACTTCTAGATTATTTTGAAATACATGAATTATTACAAAAACTTGTTTAAGAAAGTGTCTTATGATACATCCCTAATTCGTTTTTTAATATTCAGTCATGTAATAATGATTTTAACAATTTCAAAAATATATAAAAATATTGAATTTATAACCGAACACATATATAAAAATGGGACACAATTTGTTGAACTTTTTTTTATCGCAAAACTAAGTGTTAACACGTTCCACCCGATGCTGATTTTCATTAACTTTCCGTTCCGCCGGCAACACCAACGCGTACCAACGTAATCACCAAGAATCACCAGTAATCATTTCCGTATGCCGTGGCATTAGCGTTTTGCGGGAGTAACAACAATCATCGTCAAGAACTGTAATACTCACAAGAATAGCAGCGAAGCGCAGATCGAAGAATCTTGTTCTAAGAATTATTGCGGTTGGCAAAAATCTCATCGCACACATAATAGTATTGATGTACTGGGAAGAGTTTAAATCGTAATACAAAAAAAAACTTAATTTTTCTGCAGCATATTTGGTTCAAAATCAACTGCTTGCGTTGATGATGCTGGTGGAACGGAAAGTTAATGAAAATCAGCATCGGTCGGAAAGGGTTAATCGGCTGCAAACACTCTTTTTAATGCTACCATATGGAACACCATCCTAAGTTTGTTACTTTAAGATTCTAAACACGTTATAACTTTTACACATACCAAAAACCAAAAATTAAAACTTAACTACCGCCAAACGGTTATTCACTTACTTGGTAAAAAATGGCTGATCGGAAGGTTAGTTTTTCGAACCAACACATTATGTTGATGTGCTTTGCTTTTTTCATGACTAACCAAAGCCACTCTACCCATAGTGTTGATTTTTATTTTTTTGTTACACCATTTGCAAACCGCCGCATATACGTCCTTCGGGTCAGGAGAACACCATGGAAATGAATTTTCATAGTTTGGATTGTATGTGGTAGGCATAGCAGACAATCTATGGGAGACTATTATTAATAATTAATAAATTAACCAATTTGCAGCCAGTGCTGTATAAAACTTACCTGATAGCAAATTGAATAATTTGAAAAACACACTTCAATAAACTGAATATCAATTAATTCAAATGACACCGTGATTTGCACTTGCACTTCGACAATCCAATTTTAAATCTTATCACATCACATCCGACCCGCTTGGCAAAATGTCGCGCGACATGCATGCTTGAAATCGATGCTTGTTAACATTTTATTTCATGCATCGTGAGTGTCCCAGCGTGAGCGCTGAGCACACCTCCCCTCATTCTCAATGCCGCGTTTTTGGTTAATCCTCGCTCCCACCCTTTCTTTCCTTCCCTCAACGGAACACACCATTCCCGCGAGCGTACGCCGATCAAAAAATTCCAGGAAATTCGGACAGTAAATGTGCAGTTTTTTATTCACAGAGCTATTCGGGAATATTTCAATTCTTGATGGCGCGTACTGGCGATCAAAACGTTGCCCAACAGTCAAAAGCCGAAGATTTTATATTACCCTTTCACTTTTTCTATCTGTCTCTCGCTCTAATTTGAGCGATTTTCCCCTGATGAGTGTCCCCGAGCCTCCTCGTGTGGTTGTTGTTGTTGGAAGTTGAAACCGAACCCCCTTCGTGCGCTGCCAAAATCAGCGAAGAACGAAATCGAGTGGCTCAAGCGAAAAAACGAAAAAAAAAAGACGAACGAGTGTGCTGTGACAATAACACACACACGCACAAGGCGACACCCGAAATCTGGTGCGATACCGGCTTTCAGTGGAGCAAGTACACACATGCACACATTTGGCCACACCACGGTGATACAACACACAGCCACGCACTTGGCGATACACGCTGTGTGGTGCGGTGCGGCGGACGTTCAGAATTCAGTGGTGCAAATACACACATGCATACACTTGGCGACACACGCTCTGCTTTGCGGTGAGATTTGTGTTCTGTGTCCAGTGGTGCAAATATACACACACACGCACTTGGCTACACACGCAGTACGGCGCGGTTGGCTTGGCAGAAGCGCATACACACATTCACGCAGTAGGCTTTACTTTCAGTCCAGTGAGGTTGGTGCTTGTGTGGTGTTTCAGCGCTTGGTAGTCAGCGGATAAACCCCGTAAAAAATAGAGTTTTGTTTAATTTGAGGTAAGTAAAAGTGATTAAAATTTTCAACCAACATCCCCCCTTCTAATTAATATCATTTTTCTTCCATTTCATGTGTGGTTCACGGCGAACGGAGACAACAAAACCTGTGGCTGTGTCGTGGTGTTGGAGATGGTGGGCCGTACAGTGCAGCGAGAACTAGGTGCGACAGCGATGAGGAGCAGAAAGTGTTGTGCTAATTTTTCTCTGTGCGAGTGTAAAAAGTGTTTGTTAAATTATGTGCGTTAATTTAGAATTAAGTGCAGTGGTTATTGTGCATGTGTTGTGTTTTTTGTGTATTTATGTTATATAAAATATTCAATAAATCGAATCATGTTGATATAATGGTTCGCACTGTATCATTTTGGAAAGAAATCCTGGCAAAAAAGGGGGAGGGGGCTAATTAAACGAAGGATCGTGCCGAACCCCGTTCGGGTTTTGCTTCGGCTTCGGGTTTACTTCGGCTTCGGGACCCGACGGATCACTTGAATAATTTCGCCAACTCAAGTTCTTTTTCAAGCGCGTATTCAAGCGATCTCTGAGTGCTGGTGCCCGGTGGGTGGCTGCTTGCTCCACCGATGGCGCGTGCTATTGGAAGAAAAACACTTGCTGTTTGATGCGTTTTCCTAAGGAATGAAAGATAAATCGAGCATTAGAATGGTGAACAAAACTAGGACTATTTAAAACTTACCGATCACGAAGATATTTTAAGTTAAATGGCGACTCTGTAAGCCCGATCCATCTGCTTTGATCTGTTATCAGGAGCTTTGGCAATGAAATAGCTAGGTGTGATGGAAAATAATAGTAGAATAAACAAACATTAAAAGCAGTACGATTGTTAGAACACAAACATCATTTGGAAGATTCTTCTTCTTATGCATGCACTTACCCGTAGATCATGTAACAAAACATACTGCATTTACGCCTGCGTTGACATCCTTCACGATTTACTTAACCACTTTTCTATTATCATTTAATAATTTTCGCTGCATCTACCGGCACCAATCCTTCCCAAATGAGATTTGTATTCGTTCTGGCGATGAGTTTCGAACGATCACAACACAGCGCGAGAGTGAAGAACACAAAGTAAATGGCACTATGTACAAGTGTTGATCATGTAGTCAAAATAAAGTATAATGGAATTTATTTTACTTCAAATGAATTGATTTTATTCTGATATACATTTCAAATATTGTTATCAGCCTAGTTGCTAACGTTTAAAATTTTGATGAAGTGAAATTATCATTACCAGATAAATGAAACTACAATCGACGCATTTTGACCATATCGAATTATGATCGTCTTTACACATAGTGTCATCCCTTGCGCTTCAGGGTCTCACGCTCAGAGCAAAAATTCTCGCAACTTCGCAACGGCGGGAGCGTTCAGCTGTGGAGGGCTGGAGGAGTGCGAGTGTGTGTCTCATGCACACAGCGAAATTTTGGTCAACACCTCGATGGTGGGAGCGTTTTTCCATGGGATGGGGTAGTGGAGTGCGAGTGTGTCGCATGATTCCTTTAAAACTAGGGCCAGGGGTAGCGAGAGGCATTAAAATGAGTTACTCTTTGCCAAACGGGTAGCCAGCGATTCGAACCCTCCTGCCCCCACCACCCACCCACCCACTCTTATATACTCCATCCATTATTTTGTTGCAGCTTAAGCTTTTGATTTCATTCTGAGTTGCGTACGAGCTGTCGAACAGATCGGACGTGTTTTTCGGTTGCTGCGCGCGTACGACAAACACCTACAATAGCAACTTCGAGATAGTATGTGTGTGTGCCATTTGGCCTGGCGCAATGAAGAGAAGAGACAGAGGAAAAGAGAATGAGCAAAACCGATCGCGATCGAACAGCGAGAGTTCGAGAGATTCAAAACGCTCCAAAATAAATGTGGTAAACAGTGTGGAAGAAAGAGAGGCTCTTACCACTACTAGTATGGATACTGGTGAATTCTTCGAAGTTCATCGCAAAGGACAAAAGCGCGTCCAAAACGCTCAACCCATCGTCAACGATGGTGCCTCAACATCTGCTTCCCCGAAGCAAACCACACAAACCAATACAAGATTATCACCTATTGTGGTTAAATCTCTGTCTCTTGCCTCCCTACGCCCGGAGCTGCAAGCTAGAAATCTATACGCTGAATTTCAACTCAGTGGTATAGGAACCAAGATTTTCGCAAAAAATCTTGCTGATCATCGTACAATAATCAACATGCTCGAAAGCAAAAAAGCTGAGTTCTTCACGCATGATTTGAAAGAGGATCGACCGTTCAAAGTTGTCATTCGAGGTCTCCCACTAATGGAAATAGATGATATCATAGATGAACTTAAAATCAGCTATAAGCTAGAGGTAACGGAAGTTCATCGCATCAAGAGAAGAGATGAAACAAACCAAAATTACCATCAACAGCTCTATCTTGCCCACTTCAAACGAGGCTCGTGTTCAATGAACAAGCTTCAAGCTGTACGAACGATCCAATCGGTAATCATCAAGTGGGAATCCTACCGAGGCGGCCACAAAGGTCCAACCCAATGTCTGCGATGCCAAGGTTTCGGACATGGCACCCGTAACTGCCGCTTCCTTCCCCGTTGTGCGATCTGCGCGGAATCCCACCTTACTGACACTTGTAACGCAAACAATCCTCAAAGTACAGTTGCAAAATGTGCCAACTGCGGAGCCAATCATCGAGCGCGCGATGTGGAATGCCCCCAGCGTGCCAAATATCAACAAATACGCAAACTGGCGAATGAACGCGGCCACAGACACCATACTGCTGCCGAAAAACCAAGAGCTCCTCCTCCGGATCTCTCCTCACAAGTGCATTTTCCCTCCGCAGGCATGCCGTCTTCTGTTCCGTCCAGTTCCGCATTGCCTCAAAAAAACCACGCCATGCAAGTGCCGCCGGGTTTCCAGTACAACCTGGCTCAACGCTTGATTGACGCACAGAAAGTGGCTCCTGAACCGATACCCACTGTAAACGAAAACTTACACGACACAACTACACTCTTGCAAATTTTTAAAGAAATGAGTTCAAAGCTCCGTGCCTGCAAAACAAAGGCCGATCAAATCGCCGTTCTAGGTGAACTTATCATCACCTATGGATAAGCTAAGAATTATAATATGGAACGCCCAATCGGTAAAAGCCAAAGCTATACCACTGAATGACTTTCTTCACCAACAGAACATCGACATTGCACTTCTGGTGGAAACGTTTCTTAAACCGGATCTGAACCTTTTCATCGGAAACTTTATCATACACAGACTCGATCGGCCGGGGGAAACAAGAGGAGGTGGAGTAGCGATTGCAATCAGGAAATCGATTCAACATAGTTTACTCCCACATTTCAATACCAGCGTCATCGAGGCAATAGGTATTAAAATTGAAGGGCTAACTGGAAAATTTAATCTAATATCGGCCTACTGTCCTAAACAATGTTCGCCTTCCAGCGGTACGGCATCTTTGTTCAAAAAAGATCTCCTAACATTGCTTAATACCAATACCCGTACGATAATTGGAGCTGATCTGAACGCTCGAAACACACTTTGGGGTAATGTCAAAAACAACACAAATGGAGCAATACTTTCAGAATTATCACTACTCGGGAGTTTTACATTTGAATACCCAGACAGCTACACCCATATCCCACACCGAGGAAACCCGAGTATAATTGATTTTTTCATAACTAATACCACTATCAGCAAACCGATAACAATTGATGACTTAAATTCGGATCACTTTCCGGTACTGACCGAAATCGATAGCAGCGCAGTTATACATCCACCAACAAAGCGTTTCAACTATCATCAAGCTGACTGGGCTCGATTCGGTCAAGTTATTGACCTACACATCGCTAGCACGGAAGTACAAACAACTTCCGACATCGATGAGGCTATCGAAACTCTAGAAAGGGCCATAAAGACTGCTGAAAAAGAGTGTATACCTGAAGTTATAATCAGGAACAAGATAATCCAACTCGATACAGAGACTAAGCAACTCATCGGTAAGAGAAATATGTTGAGACGGCAACATCAGCGAACCGGAAATATCATTTTTAATCAGCAAGCGTCATTTCTAAGTAGATTAATTTCCTTCAAAGTTGATGAGATTCGCAACCGTAACTTTGCAAACCATTTAGAAAAGCTTAAACCATATTCTAATGCTTTCTGGAAAATAGCCAAAGTTTGTGCAAAAAAACCAAAACCGATTCCACCGCTTACCGTCAATGGTCAAACGCTGATAGAGGCTACAGGAAAAACCGACACACTTGCTAAACAATTCGTTAGTGCTCATGAAATTGGAAATAACATTAACAGTCACCGTGAAGTTTCTGTTCTTTCTACTGTTCGTAGTCTTGATGAACCAACGATAAATATCCCATAATATACCAGAATAACGGTTAACGAGGTTAAAGCTACGCTGAGAACATTGTCAAATATGAAGGCACCAGGCTTTGATTCCATCTTCAACCTACTCCTCAAAAAGCTAAACACACGTGCTTTAGAACTATTGGCAAATTTATTTTCGAGGTGCATGGAGCTTGGCTATTTCCCAGAATGTTGGAAATGCGCCAAAGTCATTCCTATTCTAAAACCGGGGAAAGACCCGACAAAACCAGCGAGCTACAGACCCATCAGTTTGCTAGCGGCTTTAGGCAAACTTTTCGAGAAACTCATTCATTGGCGATTGAGAGAGATAATTGATGAACTGCGTATCCTTCCTCCCGAACAGTTCGGTTTTCGACCGGGTCACTCGACTATACACCAACTAGTTCGATTGCGCAACACTATCGAGCACAACAAACAACATGCAAGGTCCACAGCTGTCATTATGCTAGACTTTGAAAAAGCTTTTGACAACGTGTGGCATGATGGGCTGCTCTCAAAAATGATCAACAAGGGAATTCCAACCTTCATCATTAAAGTGATTCGGAGTTATCTTTGCCAGAGATCCTTTCGAGTCTCGTTAGGTAAACAGTTCTCTGGAAACACCATCATTCCGGCTGGAGTTCCACAAGGAAGTATTCTGGCCCCCACACTCTTCATGATATACCTACAGTATCGGACATTAAGATAGGACCCTTTTTTTCAATGCACCGTGCACTTGTTTTGCCACGTTACTCGTGTTTGTGTGTGTGTATGTGTGTGTGTATGTGTGTGAGTGTGTGAGTGTGTGTGTGTGTGTGTTTGTGTGTGTGTGTGTTTGTGTGTGTGTGTGTGCATGTGTGTGTGTGTAGTAGTAGAAAGTGAGTGTGCTTTTTAATGTGTATTTGCAAGTGCGCGGGTTTGTGTCTGAAAAACATAGCTTGCCATGATGTCATATTGCGTTGAAATTATTCTTATTATGTGTGTTATCATGTGAAACATTGTGCGTTTACACTTGGATAAAAACTAAAGTTTGCATCGACAGCAGCCCTTGTTCCTCGGACGAAAACGCAGGTGTGCTGTTTCATGAATGTGAATGCGACACCGGTGCGAAATGGACACACGCACAATAGCAATGAACTCGGCATTCTCTCACAGGTGTTTCTCCAGTGCACGCCATTGAAAGGCCTTCGTGCATCTCTGCGTTGCACGTTGTGTGCGAATGGTAAACTTTGTGCGTGCATTGAGCTGGCGCGCAGTTGTTCTTTTCAATGGGCGTTTTGTTTCATGAGCGCGGCAGTATTCTGTTCTCGATTTTGAAGGGAAGACGCTTACTCGCGTACTCGTTGATAGTTTTTATCCATGCGATGTTTTCGCTGCTCGACAACGATGTAATTCATCGCGTATAGAAGTAGAACGCAGGCAGAGCACGGGATCAGCCGTGTCCAAGTTTTTAACCAGCGCGTTCTTGACGGTCCAAGCAAGCAATGTTAGTAACAATGGGTCGAGGTAAACGTTGTACCGATTATCAGCGCCATATGTAAAAGCGAATGGCTGCTGCTGGCATTAAGCGCAAAAGGATCGAGTTCGTAATGGAACGATCGCGCACTTTTGTGGCAAACGCGCTTCGGACAACCGAAACGTGCTTAGACAACTGAAACGCGCTTGGACAACCGAAACGCGTAAGTCAACCGGTCGTCCTCAGAAGACCACGGCGAAAGAAGACCGTAACATTGTTAATATATCGAAAACACACTGATCGTGAGGGCGGTGGTCCTGCTTATCACACCAAAAACCTAACCCAAAACACAAAAAAGCTACTTACAAATCTATCCGAAACGACCTACTTGTGAAACAAACACACACATCAATACACATTCAAACATACATCCACACACACACACACATGCACACACACATACACACACACACATACACACACATACACACACACACACACAAACACAAACACATACAAACCACACATAAACTTGGCCCAACGGGTGCACGGTGCGTTAAAAACCCAATGCCCTATCTTTCTGTCCGATACTGTATCAGACATACCACCTCTTCCTCATTATTGTGAACTATTTCTCTTCGCCGACGATACGGCCATAGCAGTTAAGGGAAGAACTGTAAACGAACTCAAAAACAGGGCCCAGAAATGTGTTAATATTATAACCAAATACATCCAGGAGTGGAAACTGAAACTTAATGAAGACAAAACACAAGCAATAATATTTCCCTATAGAATGAAAACAGCACTTCTTAGACCGACAGGTAACAATATTAAAATAGGCAACACTACCATCGAATGGTCTAACACAATTAAATATCTAGGAATAATATTCGACCAAAAACTACTCTTTCGAGATCATATAAACAACCTTATAACTAAATGTATAATATTTACCAAAAAATTATACCCACTCATTAATAGAAGATCTAAACTTTCCCTGATTAACAAACTAGCGATCTATAAAAACATAATATTACCTGCCATAACATACGCAATTACTATTTGGAATGACTGCGCAAATTCCCATCGTAAGCGTCTACAAGCAAGTCTCAACAAAATTTTAAGGATGGTACTCAACGAACCCTACGGCATTCGATCAATTGAATTATATAACAAAGGAAATACGCTAAGCCTAGATGAAATAGCTTATCACAATACGATAAATATTCGAACCACTAGCCAAGCATCGCATTTTGATATGATTAGAAACCTCTTTGATTAACATGAATTTCCCTACATTAAAAATAGACTTGAATTAGATATTAGTTTTAAGATTTAGATTTAGAGTAGATTAGATAAAATTAGATTTATATAAAATGATACCATTACAAACCCCCTCATATACAAAACTATACAACTGCCTAGGCATCAACTTAAACTGCGCTGAAAAACTAACACGTTGTATCTCGCATAAACCCTCACAAAATGCAAATGAAAAATGTGAAATAAAATTACAATGAACTGAACTGATTTCATTCTATACACATACCATTACACGATCACGGATGCGCTATCGAAACGGTTTGTCATCGATTCTCAGGAACGGAAACGCCGCAAGACTCATCCATACTACTAGAGCAGAATGGATGGGGTAAAGCAAAACCCCGTGAAAACAAAAAAGCAACAATTGGACTGTGGGAGTAAAGGCAGATCAACGTGCGCGCACGATTTCTGAGACTTCACACAATCGGGAGGAATGATGATAAAGACCATCCAAACCGAAACGTAAAAGGCCAATATACTGGTGATATGTGGTTGATACAGCAATTATCCGCAGTACGCGATACTCGATATACGCGAATTCGCAGTACGCGATTCCTCTAAATTTGACAGCTCCATCTGTTTTTTGCAAATATTTTAAATCTTTGAAATATTTTATCCTCTTTTTGAATTTCCTTAGTACTCTTAATGCATTTTGCATTAAGTTTGTGCAAAAGATACCTGTTTATAACAAAAAACTCTAATGCAAAACTCTGGGGCGATATAGTTCAACCTTTGAACCGGTAGTGTAAACTATTTTTCCATAGGAATCCGCTATACGCGAAAACTCGAGATACGCTATTGCGCTCGGTCCCGTACGATAGCGTATATCGGATAATGACTGTACGTTGAAATTGTTAAGGGGGGTGGGGGGATAACAAGTTCCCAAAAAATACTACATATTGCCTGGACAAATACGGGGCGTAATGTGGATCGCCCATTCCACCCACCGTTAAATCCGCCACTGCCGCAACCTACGGCTTGTTGAACAAAATACACCCAACAGACAAAGCCCCTCTGTGCAAAGCGACGGAAGAAATCATTCCCTTTCGCGCATTTTCTCAGGCCTTCTTTTTCCCTCCTACGGCAAATTTGTCGAGCAGCGTTTCGAGCTATCCGTCCCTGGCTCCGCTTCCTACCCCTCGCCTGAGCACGCTGCTGAAGGTTTCGATGTGTTGGTGCGTCAGACGGCCAATCGCTGTCAGCCGTCGTCCGTGCTTTTTCCCTCCATAGCGCTATCTCTTTCACGCGTGTGGTCAATGCTCGCGAGCTGTTGTGGCGCTCAAAAAAAACCGTTAACAAACATTGCGGCGATGAAGTTGCATTTTCACAAATCAAACCAAAAAAGCGCAATGAGTTCAATCGCTGCAATGTACAAATGACTAAGGAATCGCTAGTTCACGTTGGAGGGTTTGCAGTGCAACGCCCAGAACCCTAATTCCAAGTAGCGCACGCAAGACAGGTGGCCATGGCCGTGCATACGAAAGCTTAAACCAAATTACATAAAGCTTAAGTTTATGTGACACTATGACTTTCCTTTTATATGTTGTAGATTGCACAGATATGCTGAGTCGTATGCGCATGGGTGTGAGTGTGCGTGTGTGTGCACAACTGTCGCCGAATGTGTTTTCTTCCGGAATGTTATGATCCATCGGTCAAAGAAAGGAAGGTGTTCATGACGGTATTTTTTTATTGTGGAGCTGCATCCTTCCCCCTGCCTGCAGCGTATACATCGGGCAGGATACAGTGTGGCAGTATGCAAGTTGCCCGCTGGATAGGAGCGGGCCCGCGGCACCGCCATCATTCCGCACATCTTAAAAGCATGCCCGTCGTGGGTTCTAACCGCGTATGAACCGTCCGCCGTAGCAAGGCTACGTGGTACTCAAGTCCTGAAAAGGCCGGCATGATCGCGTAGGCCATTACGCCAATAATAATAATAAGAAGAAGAGGAATAATATAGCATAATAGCCCACACCCGAAGAAGAGATTGGCTTATCTTTGTTGCTGCCGTGTTACCGCTGTGACGCGACAAATGCACGGAATGCGATCGACCAAAACATTAACCTACCGAGCCGAACCCATTCTAAGGCGGTGCCGGTCGCTCGGCGTCATGATACCGACTCAGAGCCAACAAGCCGCCGGATTCTGGACGGACAGGTGCAGCACCATACGCGCACCGTAATAAACAAATCCAGAATCCTCTTTTGTATGGATTCAATTCAAAATGTTGTTTCCACTTGCATCCGCTAGCTGAATTGGAAAGAAATGTGCTACATTTCAGACGCACGTTTGCTTCGATCGTTTGTCTTTTTAATACCCCCAACAGCAGAACCGGTCGCAAAGATGGTGGTGCCAATTAAATGGTTGTATTGTCTCGAAGGTAGCGGTATTCGATCGGGCGGCGTGCAGTGCGTTTTCTAAGAATGCATGGAGTGTGTAGACGCAGCCGGTGACAATGCACGCATTAGAATCAAACAGTTTTGGAGTTCCAGCACGCACACACACACGCGCACGCACGAACGCATGCACGCATGCACGAATGCACGTACGCGCGCACGCGAGCACGCACCCACGAAAGCGCGCAGGCGAGCACACACCCCCCCCCCTCCCCCTCAACACCCCCCCTCCCGCATGATCGATTACGGCTACCTTATCGGAAGAAAGGCTGGTTCCTCACTCAAAGCACCGGGAGGGGAGGGGGATCGCGGGATGATAGTGTAGCGACCTTGGCCGCTACGATATAGACCGTCGATGACAGCTGATAACGGCGGCCGTATCCGTACAGGCGGCTAAAGAACACGAACCGTGAAATAGGAGAGGAGGTGAGAGAAAGATCATCGTGAGAATGGAGAGAGGACAAGGTTGACGATCGAAGGAGCCAACGGGCGATGGCGGTAAAAAGATGAAGGAGATTCTGGTGTCGGTGCTTGGCTTGATCGGAAGTGTAGTAATTGAAATAAAAGTTCTGGTGTTGGGGAGCATAAATTAAGCATTTTATTTATAATAAATAGTTCTAACCGTTTCATCTGGTGACAGCGGTAAAGCGCAAAATTTAGCGCATATAAAGTCATTTCTGGCTGGTGTTCTTAACCCGGGTAATTTGGTAACGGTAAATATTTTAGTGATAAGTGGTGTAGGGAAAACGCAGCGTCATAGTGGTAATTATAGCTAGTGAATTAATTTTAATATACATATAGTTAGTGGCCTAATAGTAAAGTGCATAGTTATTAAAATATTTTGTGTCCAAAAAAAAAACAAAAAAACCTTTATTTAGTGATTTTTTTTTTATTAATCATAGTCACATATTTTTTCGTACATATAACATATAAGGTAATGAACAACAAAGTTCTGGCTCTTAGGAACAGAACTGTTCAAATTAACACCGAAAATATATCAAATATTCGTATCACCCAGACTGCAAATCATTTAAATTCAACAACAATTAGTGAAGCGTGTTTAACTAAAAATTATAGCTTCAAAGAACGCCTTCAAATACTTAAAGCAGAGCTTCTTAATCAAAGCGCGGAACTTGATAGAGCAATAAACGGATCGCATAATAGCATGTGTAGCATGCACATGCACATGCTATACTGTTTTCAATCAGTTCACACACATTTCTTATTACACTTAATAAACACAAAATTGTCAACACAACACAACACACAAAAAGACCAAATTCCAACCACTCAAGATACCAACACAACCCAAACCACATAAATAACCTTACGTCAGGAATTGTAAGTCAGCAGAAAAACCCTTATCCAAAAACACTTAAAACACACAAGCGACACACAACCCAGGAGGTGCGAAAAAACATTACCCAGCACAAAACGTTTCAAGTGCGTAAAGCGTAAAAACAATAACATTGCATAATAGCAACCAACGGAGACACCGTACCTCGTGTGTACAAACAGAACCGTAAGCGTAGGAAACAAAACACCGCGTAAGCGTCAGAACCCAGAACTGACCTTACATAATAAGCACAACCATATGTAAACTCAAAACTTGACATTCAGCATAATTGACACAAAATAGAGAGTATAAATAAAACCAACTCCGATCATGGCAGGTCAGATTCGTTCGGACTGTCAGGATAGGACTATGCCCATCCTACATCTATCGAGTTCTCATTTAAAGAGTTTAGATATGTCCCCCTGCCCAAGGTAAGGCCTCTAAACTCCAACGTTTCCAGTAAGGGAAACCTCCTAAAGGTTTCTATGATCGCCTGGACGATCAAGTGTCGAACGTCCGCTTCGAAACAGTATCCACTTCAGTTCTACTTAATTCGGCAAACGATGACGAAGGCCACCCTGACCAACGCGAGTTCAAAACACACCACATGGCAACAGTAACAGTCATCAAACACATTACATGGCGACCGTGACTTTTAAACTGTAATCTTCGGATGTGCAAAAAAAAAAGTGACGAATGAAACCTCAAACACGGACAAAAAGTGCAAAGTGGAAACGTTTTATAAAAATCGCAAGTGCTTCTGAAATGACTTGGAAAGTGATTAATTACCAACAATAGTGAACTACGAGTGAAAACCAATCATTTTCAAAATGGGAGGCAAGGCTGCAAAACCTGAAACAAATATAAAAGGAGACCATGATCTCACAATAGTTCAAACTCAGAATATTCATACAGAATATCATCTGACTCAGGATTTAAAACTAAACATTATTTTAGGGCTGCTAATCACCCTGTGCATTGTTAAAATAGCGAAAACTTGTTACAAACACCTTCGTAACCAAGCGCAAAAACACGCTTTAAAAGTGCTTACGCTACCAAAGTAGCAACGTAAACATTGAATCGAGAACAGTGAATGAATGATATACGAAAAAGGTGATATGCTATTTGACCCACAAAAATAGGTAAAGGCTGTGGGAAAGTACCGTAAGTTCACCAATGCAGCTATTGACCGCGATTATGAAAAACAATTATGCGCGTATGAGAACCTACCTCAACGTGTAAAAACACTGTGACCAGCGGTATGGTTTGGAACAGCCGTTCCCAACGCGGAAGACGAGAAGAATAAGGCAAGAATGGACGGTTGCTCACTGTCGGACAGACAGGTGAAAGAAGAGATCCCTGGGCCAAGGGACAGCAGTTCACCGAGCACCGGGAACAACGTAGCACCGTGAGCAGCAACAACAACAAATGTATTTAAAAAGGTACCGTACACATGCATTTTTTACGGATGAAGCTGCATAAATATGCAAAAGCTGTTAGAAAAAATACTAGATAGAACGTATGATCAGTATGAAATACTAGATAGAACGTATGATGACTAAATCTGACAAAATGGCTGACATTATAGAACTAATTAAAATCACCACTTCTCTCATATCAAAGTATGATGGTAATGAGAAAGATTTAAAAGGTGTGGTGTCAAATTTAAATGTATTAAAGAAAATAGTGAAGCCGGAGAATAGGGAAACAATAATAGAGCTAGTATTAGGACGTCTGACAGGTAAAGCGCGAATTGTTGTAGGAGAAGCCCCAAAATCAATAGAAGATATAGTTAACAAACTACAAGACAGATGCAGCATAAAGGTAACACCAGAAATAGTAGTATCCAAAATGGATAATACGAAACAGACAGGAACAATAGAAGATTTCGGAAGCATTATAGAAAAACTAACGCAGCAACTTGAAGAAGCATACATAGCGGAAGAAATAACACCAGAAGTAGCCAGGAAAAAAGCAACTAAGTCTGGAATTAGCGCATTGAGTTATGGACTTAAGGATGGCGAAACCAAAATAATAATGAGATCAAGTAAATTCGAAACCCTGCATGAAGCAATAGATCAAGCAGTAAAATTGGAACTAGAAGACAGAACGAAAAAAGGAAAGAATGAACAGACAAAAATTTTATATTCAAACGCTACTAGGAACAATAGAGGGTATGGTAACAACTACCAGGGAAGGAACAATTACAATAGATTCTCAAATAATAATAATAATAGGTATCAGACACAAAACCCACCCAGGTTCCCACCCGCAAGATATGGACATAACAATAACCGAAACAATAATAACTACAGAAATAACAACTTTAACAACACTAGAAATCAGCACGCAAATCGACAAAATAATTCCAACAGAAATCAGTACGTACAATCCAATCAGAGAAATAATAGCAATTTGCAAAATAATCGAGCGCCTATTCATAACACAGTAACAGCCGAAGAACAGAATAATTTTTTAGGGCAACCTCAAGCATCGGAAAATACCCAATACTCACCATAAATCCTGATGCAGATAATTTTGTTAAAGTAAAAATAGAAATTACAAAGGAAATCTATAGCACACTCATCATAGATACCGGAGCAACCGTATCCGTACTTAAAGCTAGTAAATTAAAACCAGGTTGCAAGATCAATACATCTAAAAAATTAACTTTGATAAGCTCTAGTGACCATGAATCAGAGACTTTAGGTACTGCTATGACAACAATTCACTTTGGCGATTATTCCATTATACACGAATTTCATATAATAGAAGACGTAGAATCCATTTTTTCTGACGGACTGTTAGGAAAAGACTTTATAAAGCACAGATGTATTGTTGATTATGTTAATTGGATGATATACTTCTCATCTGATAACGGATTGATTTCACATCCAATAGAAGACAATGTAAATGGAAATTATATTTTACCAAAACGAAGTGAAGTAGTTCGAAAAATAAGTATACCAAACTTGACAGAAGATTCAATCATCTTATCACAAGAAATCCAACCAGGGGTATTTTGCGGAAACACAATAGTCTCAAAACGTAATCAGTATATCAAATTCATTAATACCACAGATAAAGATGTTTCTTTTAACATAAAATCTTATACACCAGAAGTTGAACCATTAAGAGAGTATGAGCAATTACAGAAGAAACTGGACACATCTAAGGAACGAATTCAGAAAATTCATAACAAAATCCATATAGAAAATATTCCACAAATAGCAAGAGAAGAGTTAGAAAATCTTATCACAAAATTCTCGGATATATTTTGTTTAGAAGATGAACCGGTCTCTACTAACAATTTTTATACCCAGGAAATTTCCTTATTATTCCATTATTATAATATTCCTTCTTATATACCAAATTATAAACAAATACATTCACAAACAGAGGAAATGCAATCACAGGTAGAAAAGATGTTGAAAAATAACATTATAGAACATTCTGTTTCATCATATAATTCACCGATACTATTAGTACCGAAGAAGTCAGGTGAAGGAAAAAAGAAATGGCGTTTAGTAGTGGATTTTCGGCAATTGAACAAGAAAATTTTACCAGACAAATTCCCTTTACCTCGCATAGACACGATACTAGATCAGCTAGGAAGAGCCAAATATTTCAGCACATTGGATTTGATGTCAGGGTTTCATCAAATCAAACTTGATAAAAATTCGAGAAAATACACAGCTTTTTCGACACCTACAGGCCACTATCAGTTTACAAGAATGCCATTTGGACTCAACATTAGCCCAAACAGCTTTCAAAGAATGATGGCTATCGCTATGGCTGGTTTAACACCAGAGCTAGCATTTGTATATATAGATGATATTATAGTTACTGGATGCAGTGCACGGCATCATATCAGTAATTTAGGTAAAGTTTTTGATAGGCTAAGAAAATATAACCTTAAACTAAATGCAGAAAAATGTTGTTTCTTCAAAACAGAAGTAACGTACTTAGGTCATAAAATAACAGATAAAGGAATTTATCCGGACGACGCGAAGTTTGACACAATTAAAAACTTCCCGATTCCTACTAATGCTGATGAAGCAAGACGTTTTGTCGCATTTTGTAATTATTATCGTAAATTTGTACAGAATTTTGCTAAGATAGCTAAACCTATTAATAATTTGATTACGAAAAATGTTAAGTTTGCATGGACTTCAGAATGTCAAGCAGCTTTTGATACATTGAAACAAAGCTTACTCTCACCCACAATTTTACAATATCCAGATTTTAAAAAACAATTCATTATTACGACAGATGCATCGGATATGGCATGTGGTGCAGTGTTATCACAAATAACAGATGGAAACGATTTGCCAGTCGCATTTGCGAGTAAAAGTTTTACACCAGGGGAAAAGAATAAGCCAATTATCGAGAAAGAGCTTACAGCTATACATTGGGCAATTAATTATTTTAAACCTTATGTATATGGACAAAAATTTATAGTTAGAACAGATCATAGACCACTAGCTTACTTATTTGGTATGAAAAATCCTACTTCTAAGCTTACTAGAATGAGGCTAGATTTAGAAGAATTTGACTTTGAAATAGAATATTTAGCAGGTAAAGCTAATGTTGCAGCAGACGCACTATCAAGAATAATCCTTAACTCGGATGACCTAAAAGCATCAATACCAAAATCCAAAACGATTTTAATGGTTAATACAAGAGCCATGGTTAAGAAAAATAACGAGAAAACTGATATAAACAAAGACGAACCAATCGCAACAACAGGGACTGATCACCCCGCGATGTGGAAAACAGATAGACCTTTAGAAGTGAGAAAGGTACTAAAAATAGGTACGCAGAGAATTAAGAACAACGTTGAATTCATAATATACAACCATTCATACAGTAAAGCACTAGGAAAATTTCTTTTGAGAAATGATGTAAATGGAAGTCAAGCATTAGAGTTTGCTCTTCTAGAAATGTGCAAAATCGCGAAACAATATGGAAGAAATAAGCTAGCATGGTCAGAAGAAGATCATTTATTCGAAGAATATTCCCAACAAACTATTAAGGAAATAGCCAACAGAGACATTACCAAGTTTGAAATAATCCTGTTTACTCCAACTAGATGGATAACAACAGAAAAAGATAGGCTGAGAATAATTTCAGATTATCATATGACCCCTTCGGGAGGACATATAGGCCAGTACAGACTGTACCAGAAAATAAGGGAAAAATACAAATGGAAAAATATGAAAGATGATATCAAGAAATACGTACGAAATTGTAAAGCATGCATAGTTAATAAGACGACTAGACATACTAAAGAAAAAACAGTTGTAACTACAACACCGACAAAACCATTTAACATAATTTCAATCGACACAGTAGGACCTCTAACAAAAACTAACAAAAACAACAGGTATGCAATAACCATACAATGTGACTTAACGAAATATATCGTAGTAATACCTATCCATAACAAAGAAGCAAACACTATAGCCAAGGCATTGGTAGAAAACTTCATCCTTACATTCGGAACATTTATAGAATTAAAATCAGATCAAGGACTAGAATATAACAATGAAATATTACACAAAATCTCAGAAATTTTAAAAATCAAACAAACTTTTAGCACAGCTTACCACCCACAGACAATAGGATCATTAGAGAGAAATCATAGATGTCTAAACGAATACCTAAGAAGCTATACAAACGAACATCATGATGACTGGGACGATTGGACAAAATTTTACGAATTTGTTTACAATACAACAGAATACTCAGACACAAACTACACACCATACGAACTAGTATTTGGTAGAAAAGCGAATTTACCACAAGATATATTTAAAACAAAAATTGAACCAGTTTATAATATTGACCAATATTATTTCGAAATGAAATATAAACTCCAAAAATCAAACGAAATTGCCAGAGAAAATTTGATAAAAGCAAAAATTAAAAGACAGCAAACCTTAAATAAAGATACAGTACCACTTATTATAAACTTAGGAGATCAGGTATATTTGGAAAATGAAAATAGGAAAAAAATAGATCCAGTCTACATTGGACCTTTCACAGTAGTAAGTGACCAAGGGCCTAATTGCGTAATACAAAATAATACAACAAAGAAAATCTCTACAGTACACAAAAATAGATTAATTAAGTACACAGGAGAATAACTTCAATCATTGTAATTCATTACGTTATTCTATTAAAGGGGGGAGGTGTAGCATGCACATGCACATGCTATACTGTTTTCAATCAGTTCACACACATTTCTTATTACACTTAATAAACACAAAATTGTCAACACAACACAACACACAAAAAGACCAAATTCCAACCACTCAAGATACCAACACAACCCAAACCACATAAATAACCTTACGTCAGGAATTGTAAGTCAGCAGAAAAACCCTTATCCAAAAACACTTAAAACACACAAGCGACACACAACCCAGGAGGTGCGAAAAAACATTACCCAGCACAAAACGTTTCAAGTGCGTAAAGCGTAAAAACAATAACATTGCATAATAGCAACCAACGGAGACACCGTACCTCGTGTGTACAAACAGAACCGTAAGCGTAGGAAACAAAACACCGCGTAAGCGTCAGAACCCAGAACTGACCTTACATAATAAGCACAACCATATGTAAACTCAAAACTTGACATTCAGCATAATTGACACAAAATAGAGAGTATAAATAAAACCAACTCCGATCATGGCAGGTCAGATTCGTTCGGACTGTCAGGATAGGACTATGCCCATCCTACATCTATCGAGTTCTCATTTAAAGAGTTTAGATATGTCCCCCTGCCCAAGGTAAGGCCTCTAAACTCCAACGTTTCCAGTAAGGGAAACCTCCTAAAGGTTTCTATGATCGCCTGGACGATCAAGTGTCGAACGTCCGCTTCGAAACAGTATCCACTTCAGTTCTACTTAATTCGGCAAACGATGACGAAGGCCACCCTGACCAACGCGAGTTCAAAACACACCACATGGCAACAGTAACAGTCATCAAACACATTACACATGGCTTACGAGTTTCCCATTAAACAGGCAATGCTTTGCATTCCTGAATTTAACGGAGATGCAAGAGATCTGGATGGTTTTTTGTATCAGATCGAATATTTTGCAAATCAGATTCCGGAGGGAGAGGCTGAAGAGGATTTGATTCGTACAGTTATGTTTAAGTTAAAAGGAAAAGCAGCTGGTTTTTTTAATCGTATTTTGGACGATACGTGGGAAAAGGTGAAGATGAAATTGATTAGACAATTTGGAGAAAAATTTGACATCGAAGCCATTTTTCAACAAGTTGAGACGCTTCATCAAGGGGTCAATGAACCTTTCTCCGAATACAAAGAAAGGGTGTTAACACTAAAAGAGCAAATCATCAACAATGACATAAATAACACGGAAGATTCATACGCGATGAAAAATTTAAAAATTCACTTTTTGGCCGGTTTAAGGAAGCCAGAATTGCAAACACTCGCGAGAACAAACAAACATTTACATTTTAACAAACTGTTAGAATATCTCCAGGAAGAGGTAGTTCAAATAGAACACATCCGAAAAATAGAAGAACGATTAAATCGTACAATGATTTCCGAAACAAACGACACCATAAACAATGCTCTTTTCACCAATTCAATCCACAATAGTGTTGATAACGGAAGCTCATCCAGCCCACATGTCCAAAATCGCGGTATTACTAGAAACCAGCAGTATGTAGATTTTCGGAATAATAGTAGAACACGCTGCGATAATTATATTAACAGCACTCAATTGTCAGACCCGAATCATTTTGGGCTACCACAACATAACAGCACTACATACAATCCTAACATTACTAACAACAATTTTTCACGGCCAAAAAGATTTCCAACGCCGTATAGAAGCTATGGTGCACAACATATTCCAACACAAAACAATTATTCACAATATACTCCAACACAAAACAATCATCCACAAGGGCCTTCTCAATACAACCATTTTAGAAATACATATAATCAACCCCAATCACATAACAGTACAAATCAAAAAAACTACAACACGGAACACTAGTCGGTCTAAATAAAAATTCTAGTGTTCCCATCGTTAAAACTGATTTGTTCTGTCTTAGGGCAGAAGAAGCACAAACAATCGAAAGGGATCCGATAACAAATAGTGAATACATACACAATTATGAATCACTAGATATAGCATTCACTAAGGAAGGTAAACTGATGGTTCAAATTTTATCAGAGAGTGAAAAGAAAAAAAAGATTAATTATCTAATTGATTCGGGAGCATGTTCGAATGCATTGAGTTGGGAATTAGCAAAAGAGCTTGGGTGTTCTACAATAGATTATCAGGATAAAGTAACGTTTTCAAGTTTTAACGGAACATTATCCGACACTGTGGGTTCAATTTTTATAAATTTATACGTTGGGAAATCGTTGTATCGAACAAAATTTTATGTTATAAGAACACTTGGTGTTCCTGGAATAATTGGGGCAGAATTTTTAATAAAATATACTGTTAATGTTGGGGAAAACTTTCGAACAATAAATTTAAAGAAACCATCAGGTGAAAATATAGAGGAAACAGAAAAAAAATGGGAACAGAATACAAATACTGTTATCGAAGATAATAATACTATACCACAAGATAATTTTGAACTTCTCCCAAATATTGAGAAGCAACTTACAGATTGTGATTTAATTGAAACAAGCAAAAGCACTCCATTGGTGGGCTTAGAACGATTTGGGGAATTAATGAAACAAATCAATATCGATCATTTGGACAGTTCAATGGCAACGGATATGAAAAAAATTCTCATTGAGTATAAGGATATATTTTACTTGCCGGGAGATAAACTTACATATACCCAAGCGGCAACGCATGAAATTGAAACAAGCTCTAACGTCCCCATTTACAAAAGGCAGTACAGATTCCCTGCATTACTAAATAATATCATGGAAGAGCATGTAGAGGAAATGCTGAAACAAAAAATTATAACCCCAAGCAAAAGCCCATGGAATGCACCCGTGATGTGCATACCAAAGAAATCTGATAGTGAAGGGGCACGAAAATATCGTATTGTTGTTGACTTTCGTGCGTTAAATTTAATAACAAAACCATTTATATACCCTATTCCGAGGATAGATGATATTATGGACAATATTGGAAACAGTAAATTGTTTTCAACAATTGATTTGAAATCGGGTTTTTTTCAAATTCCCATAGCACGCAAAGACGCTGCAAAGACTGCATTTTCAACGTCTAAGGGACACTATGAATTTTTACGAATGCCAATGGGTCTTAAAAATAGCCCATCAACATTCCAAAAACTAATGAACACAGTCCTATACTCAATTCAGCCTGTCAAAGCGTTTGTCTATCTAGATGATATTGTGGTGTTTGGCGAAACGGCAGAGGAGCATAATTTTAATTTAATTAAAGTTCTTAAAGCGCTAATGCAATATAATCTTAAAATTGAACCATTAAAATGCAAACTTCTTCATACAGAAATTAATTATTTGGGCCATACTATAAATGAACAAGGAATTAAGCCAACACAAGGAAATGTGAAAGTTATATTGGATATGCCAACACCAAAAAGTATAAAAGAATTACGATCGTTTTTGGGAACAATTAACTTTTATGGTAAATTTATCCCTAACGTGTCTGAAATCAGGAAACCATTACACGAGCTACTGAAGAAAAATAAAAATTTCGTTTGGGATGAGCACTGTGAAAAGGCGTTTGAAAAATTAAAACAATTTCTAGTTTCAGAGCCTTTGCTGGTACGACCAAATTATAAAGATACCTTTGTCATTACAACCGATGCTAGTGATTATGCTCTTGGGGCAGTATTATCCAATGAAACAACGGTAGACAGACCAATTGCATACGCTAGTAAATCCCTTGTAGGAGCGGAAAAACGGTACCATCCTATTGAAAAGGAACTTTTGGCTATTGTATGGGCCGTTGAATATTTTAAACATTACATTTCTGGGCAAAAAATCCTAGTTTATTCTGATCATCGACCGTTAGTATCGATTTGGAGGCTCAAAGAAAACTCTCCGATACTATCAAGGTTAAGATTACGACTCCAAGGGGTGGAATGCGAAATTCGCTACAAAAAGGGAAAGGAAAATGTAGTCGCTGATTTTTTATCAAGGCTACCAGAACTTAATCGGAACGAAATACAAGAAAAACAAGCAAACAAGACAGTAGCCGTAGTTACACGTCAACAAAGTAAACAAATATTAGAGTCACTAAATAACAAAAAAGAGAATAATGTACAAGAAGATGTTGTGAAAGACGAACAAGAAGATCACTGGGGAAATTTGTTAAAAATACATTGGGATGGGGATCTAAATGGCAAGGAAATGCAGAGAAAAGAACAACTAGATAAGATTAAACAAACAGTTAAAACCAAATTTAAAAATTACAGCTCAGATCTAGACAGGATTGAAATTGAAAGAAGCGAAGTCAATACCGTGCTTCAAGAATTTCACGATGCCCCATTAGGAGGACATGTAGGGGTAAGAAGAATGAAGAAAAGAATCAAGGAGTTGTTCTTTTGGAGAGGAATGGATAGTGACATTGAAGGGTATGTCAGATGTTGCAAGTCATGTCAACTCAATAAGATTGGAAAATTTAACAAAATCCCTATGCAGATTACCACTACCTCGAAATACGCATTTGAAAAATTATATATGGATATCGTTGTCCTACCAGAATCAGAGGGGGGTAACAAGTATGGGTTTGTCATTCAAGATGATCTTACAAGATATCTTATAGTTATTCCCTTAGAAAACCAAGAGGCAACAACGGTTGCAAAAGCGTTTGTTGAAGGGGTAATCTGTCTTGTAGGTACCCCATCCGAACTAGTAACAGATCAGGGCACAAACTTCATGAGCCAAGTCATGAAAGACACTTGTAGGTTATTGAAAATTAAAAAAATTAATACTTCGGCATACCATCCACAAGCGAACGTAGTAGAGAGAGCAAACAGAGAGCTAAAAATTTATCTGAGACAATTTGTGGGAAAAAATTATCAGACGTGGGACAGAGTATTGCCATATTTTGCGATGGATTACAATACTAGTGTAAACTCCTCTACTGGGTTTACGCCTTACGAATTGGTATTCGGTAAGAAAGCTAGATTGCCAACATCAATATTCCATAAAACAGATCGTAAAAAGTCATATACGGATTTTTGTGAGGAGTTAAGAATAAAACTAAGGGAAATACACGCTATTGCTAGAGAAAATTTAATCAATTCAAAAACAAAGAGGAAAGCAAAGTATGACCAAAGTGCAAATGAATGGCAGCCCATGTGGGGAGAAATGGTTTTGGTGAGGAATAACCAAACAGGTGTAGGGCAAAAACTACAAGGCATTTGGAGAGGGCCATATGAGGTAGTGGAGATACCCAGCAATCAAACTTGCGTGGTAAGAAACGGAAAAAAGTTGGAAAAAATTCACAACAATAGGTTAAAAAAATTTTATGATTAAAAAAAAAAATATCAATAATAATAATAATAAGGTTGATACCAATACGACAATAGATTAGGCATAGATTTAGAGATAGGGAATAACGGAAGTATGGGATATAGATAGCCAGATAGATAGGAGTTATCATATATAGGATATAGATAGTTAGGTAAATAGGATTAGTAGTAGGATTAGGATTAGGATAGGTAAATAGGATATGAAAGATTTAATTGTGAATAGATGTATATAAACACAAGTATAATAACGCATTAAAAGAAGAATCGAATTATGAAATCGCGCAGAATTTTGGCAATTATACGGTTTTTATATAAATCTATGGAAAAAGTTGTAAATTAGGAATAAGTATTATTTATTTAAAAAAAAAAAAAAAAAAAAAAAAAAAAAACTAGAAGAACTAGCACCTCATAACTTTTATGCGACACTTTTAGCCTACACACACGCACACATCAGCAAAATTGTATACGGTACACTATACACACATGGAACAGCAGCGAGTGGAACAATAGAAACACGGGTTCAGGGAGGTCGGCACAACGCCAAATGTAACACCAACAATGTTACGAGTTGCTTTCGTCTTCACACATGACGGCACCGATGAAGACGCATTTTATGATAGAGGTTGAGCTGGTGAGGTTGAGCTGTAGATTGAGCGGCGCAATTGAATGATGAGGCATCGAACTAATATGCAAATAGCTCCCCCAGCATGTGTTCGACTCACGGTTAGCAGCATTCAATTTATAACGAGCGGTCAGAACAATATACCCTATCAAATAAGAGAGAAAGCAATTACACAAAACCGAAGCATTATCCAATTAAATAGATATACTTATTTAGCGAGGTACACCAGCACCAGCACACGTCTATTGAAAGCACGAGGAAGGTTTGCCGGATGCGATAAAAAAAGGGCAAAGTTCGGCAATATCGATATGCATGAAAAAAACAATCCACGTCGGAATTTTCTTGCTAAAGCTTCGTTAAAAAAAAAAAAGTGTAATGACATGTAGCGACCTTGGCCGCTACGATATAGACCGTCGATGACAGCTGATAACGGCGGCCGTATCCGTACAGGCGGCTAAAGAACACGAACCGTGAAATAGGAGAGGAGGTGAGAGAAAGATCATCGTGAGAATGGAGAGAGGACAAGGTTGACGATCGAAGGAGCCAACGGGCGATGGCGGTAAAAAGATGAAGGAGATTCTGGTGTCGGTGCTTGGCTTGATCGGAAGTGTAGTAATTGAAATAAAAGTTCTGGTGTTGGGGAGCATAAAATTAAGCATTTTATTTATAATAAATAGTTCTAACCGTTTCAATAGAGTGGACGATCACTTTTCCCGCGCTGTGTGTGTGTCCGTGTGTGTGTGTCGTGGCCAGAAAACTCGAGACAAATTCCGGCACATTGAAAAAAAATATTTTTTATTGCCACTATACACCGTGCTACATGATGCTTAGAAGGTCGTTGAAGCATCAAACATGTTCAAATTAAAAAATATTAGATTAGTGTTAGACGTTCTCCTACGCTTGTTTTGAATTGGCTTCTTCACCCTCGATTTGCACGGGCATTAAATGGCCTCATCAGCAGCGGCACGAAATAAAATAAACCATCAATACACCGATAACACTTTAAATCCCAATCCAGCTTCTCCCACAGCGTCTCAAGGTCACACACAAATTAATAAATGCTAACACCCACCAATAACAATACACAACCGCAATGCACATACATGAATCAACGCATACACACAATCAGCTGACGGCGAAAGGCACGGGCTGAAGCGCAAGTATAAGGCAAGGCAGGGAGGGGAAGGGAGTTAGAGGAAGAGGAGGAGGAAGGGCGCCAATATTTTTGAATTTTTCGGCCGTTTTTTTGCTCCACCGTCTGAAATAGTTAGTCCATTCCTTCAACAGATGGCGCTCGTTCCGCACCTAAAAACTGCAAGAAATACGCCGGCTATCGTAGTTTTGGCTGAAGTCTAGCGTATTTTTTTGCGTACTTTTTGACGCAAAACTACGCAGAAAACTGCTCGAATTTGCGCAGCGGGAATCTGGATGGTTCGGACGGCATTAAATACGTCTGGCGCCTTCCTAATCAGGCGTATCATCCGAAAAATACGATAAAAACCCTAAGTCACGGAGGCGGCCACGTAATGGTGTGGGGTTGCTTCTCCTGGCACGGCTCGGGTCCTTTGTTCCGTATCAACGAGACACTGAACTCGGAAGGGTATAGAAAGATACTAAGTCATAAGATGTTGCCATACGCCCGACAAAAATTCGGAGACGAAGAGCATTACATCTTTCAGCATGATAACGACTCTAAGCACACATCGCAAACAGTTAAATGTTATTTGGCAAACCAGGATGTGCAAGTTCTACCGTGGCCTGCGTTGAGTCCTGACCTCAACCCGATTGAAAATCTGTGGTCAACTCTCAAGCATCAGCTTAAGAACCAGCCTGCACGTTTAGCCGATGATCTATGGACACGCTGCAAGGTTATGTGGAAACGCATACCCAGAAGCGAATGCCGTAACCTCATCGTCGATATGGCCAAACGCTGTCAGGTGATAGCGAATAACGGTCACCACATTGACTGTTAGAATGTGTTTTCGCTCTGTGGAACACCGCAACACCACCTCCCAACAACCACTTAAACAGTCCTTTTCAGGGCTACCAAATATTTCTGACAAGAACTATGTCTTTCGGTCACAGAAAAAAGTTCCTATTTTTATGTCTACCAGTGTACCCGCAGACCCTCGAAGTACAGCGTGTTCGGCAGTACTGTACCCTCGAAAGTGATCCGGAGTGAGGAAGTCTCACGGAACACCTTCTTTCCGTCAACCATTTTCAAAGCGTACAGTTTTTTCACTTCGAGGACCTTGACACGAGGCGAGGATTGATAAAGGAATGCCCCTTGTCCGTACTGAAGGATATCCTCTAAGGGGTATTCAAAGTCGTCTACCACACTGATGACTTCCACCAATCCACCGGGAATATACACCCGGTAATCCTCCGTATAGTCCGGATCGGCCACAATTGCATTGGCCTGCACCCGGTCCTTTGCGGTGACACGCAACTTCTTTGGATGCAGTCGGATGACGTCCAAAACACCCGGGTATTTTTTGTAGATCTAACGTCAAGCGGCTTGGTACGAGGCATACAAAAACATTATGTGCCCCGTTAAAAGAAGCATGATACGTTTTGGCCCTTGATTTTAAATTCGCTTTAGCAGAATCATCTCGCGATGTTGAAGCCAAAGTTACCATAGTGTTCATGTAAAACTTTTTTTTTGCCATCTGCCCTGGGTCAGATCGTTTGCGCTTCACTGTAATGAAGCCTTCATCGGATTCATCCAAAGGCTCCGCCTCCATGGGAGAGCCCGAGCCAACAACCCAACGGGACAAAAGTAGAAAGCTTGGAGCAAAATAATCGTTTGTCTCCCTCTATCCTCTATACCGCGCTTGCTTGCACTCATGCGCGAGCGCTCGAGTATATTCTCTCAGAACTGAGTATTCACAGTTCAACCCGTGCAGTGAGAATGTATGTGTTAATGTGCAGCGAAATTTGTCTCTGTATCTCAATCCCCCACCCCCAAAAAACCACATTCACTCTCCGCGCACTCTTAAAATTTTAGCGCGCACGCTACGTACAACACAATACAAAAGGTCGTTTTAACAGCTTGCACTGATCAAAGTCGCGATGGTTCAATCGGTAGGCCGACGCTCCATGTCAGAAGTTTTTCTGACCAAATCGACAACACACACGCGACGACACACATCGTCACACATCGACCGCCGTCGATGGAAGTGTGATGATCTAAAAATAGATCTGTGGGGCGAGTGAGAAAGGGGAGGGGCGTAGAACAAGAACGTAAGCGTGAGTCGTCGCGTGTGCGTGTGTGTACACTCAAGAACTCATTTTTTGCTCTTTCCTGGAACCCACATGTTTCTACATTCTTCTGATTTTAAGCAACAAAAGTAGAAGGGAAGTAGAAGGCTACTTCATTTCTACTTTCCTTGCTACTTTCGAGCGTGTTGACTCGCTTGGGAATTCAACTGCGTGGAGAACAAGGATAGTAGGATAAGAGAGGATCACTTACCAAACACAGGACAAATGAGAGGAGAGTGCGCTCTTCAAGATGCGAGCGCGCGAGATGCGAACGCACAAAATGCGAGCGCAAGAGATGCGTGCCGTACGCACCTGTATTGTCGCTCAACACTCTCAAACGGGTAACACACGGACAATCACATACACTACACACACTTTACACAGTACCCTACAAGCAAAGTGCGGGTAATTTTTATCATGGTGTGCGTAAAAACCTAGAATCAAGCCGATGCAAGATTTTCTAAGCTTAAAAAAAGGGGAGAGAATCGGTACCACGGTTCTCTCCCGCTCCCATATAAAATACACGGTGCGCTCTTTCGGTTTCCGAGGTTCTTTCTCCGTTTCCGAGATTACTTTTAAAAGAAAAAAATTACCCGTTCTTTGCTTGTAGGGTACACTACGCACTGTACACTTATTACGCACAGCAAGCACAGATCGCTTCACGTTCAACTAAGCGTACGTAAATCTTAGTGTGTGTATGGTGGGGTCAGTGGCTTGACTTTGGCCGTAATTCTAACATATTGTAGTATATGGAAGTAGTAAATAACAACATTAAATTGGCGACGAGGAAAAAAAAAAGAGAAAAGTACAATGACACAATTAATCGGGTCTATCGAGCCTTTCGTTTTAGGCGAATCCTTTACGGAATATTTGTGTCGAATAGACCCGCTGCGCGAAGCGATCGAAAACTTCTCAAACTCTCGCTCAATGTAGCTAGAGAGCAAGAACCAATAATGATGAAGCGAAGTGAAAGGATGGTGTAGAGGGGAAGGAGACGAGAAATCGAACGTGGGCGTGAAAAATTTTTCGGCCACTATCAATTTTGTGCCAATACGGTCGCGTCCCGGACCTTTTTTGTCAGAAAGATACCCCCTGTGCAAAGCGACGGAAGAAATCATTCCCTTTCGCGCATTTTCTCATGATTTCTTTTTCCCTCCTACGGCAAATTTGTCAAGCAGCGTTTCGAGCTACCCGTCCCTGGCTCTGCCTCATACCCCTCGCCTGAGCGAGCTGTCGAAGGTTTAGATGTGTTTTTGTGCGTCAGACGGCCAATCGCTGTCAGCCGTCGTCCGTGCTTTTTCCCTCCATAGCGCTATCTCTTTCACGCGTGCAGCCCAATTTTAAGACCGGTACCGCTACCGATAGAAAATGTAAACAAACGTCAACACAAATTCAACCAGTGCTCATCCCTCCCGTGAAAAGTTTCCCGATAGAAAGCGTGAAAATGGCCTCAAATCAGGACAAGAAAAGTGGCTTGATGTCCCATGCAATTTCCCGGCTCTACAAGCAGCGTCTGGAGGAAGTGGAAAGGGAACTCCTTCTTGCCCAGCAGCCAGAACCTCCGACTGCGGGTAAGTGATCGGTGAACGGTGATTATATGCTGAACGGTGAATATAGCGATCAGTGTTTAACAATGGTTTTCGTGACTATATTTTAGATGACCGAGCGCGTGATGCTGTGCCAGTGCAGTTTGAAGATGTTCCGATGCCCATGGAAGTGATCGGTAAGTAACGATCGTTATGCTGTATGCTGCTTATGTTGTGCTCTCATGTATATCATGTGTTATGTTGCAGACGATGCTGCTCCGCTTAGCGAAAGCGAGGAGGAAGGTACGACCAACGCAAGCAGCGTCGAGGATACAGACGTGGAGGATATCCAGGTCGAGGTGGAAATGCCAGACCATCCGTACGGAGATCTTTCGTGCGAGGATGGCTTGAGGATGTGGGCCCTGCAAACTGGACAAACTCATCGGAGTTTGAACCTTTTGCTGGGCCATTTGCGACATCACTTCCCCCAGACCAAATTGCCACGAGATGCACGGACGTTGATGAACACGCCTGTGTCCGGAGCACCGGAGACAGCCCTTACACCCATCGCAGGTGGGCAGCTGTGGTACCAGGGTGTGGAAAAATGCCTGCTTTCATATTTTCGGTAAGCATGTTTTAAATTTCATTAAACTGACAGTGCTCCTGGTCATGTGCTCATTTTTTTTTTCTATTCCAGCGATTGTCAGCCAACCCAGGAGGGGTTCGAGTTGAACATTTTTGTGGATGGCCTACCCCTGCACAAGAGCAGTCGGACCCAATTTTGGCCAATTCTCATGCAGGCTCATAACGTTCCACATACTCCTGTAATGACGGTTGCTATATTCTATGGCGAATCAAAACCGTTATTCGTCCAGGAGTTTTTGCAGCCGTTTGTGGACGAAATGAACAGACTGTATGTGATAGGTCTGACAATTAAATCCCGCTCTTACTGGGTGGAAGCGCGTGCAATAATTGCAGACGCTCCGGCACGAGCATTTTTTAAAGGTATGTAGATAAAATGCACTATATACAGTCAACGCTTTCATTACGACTAAACCGTTGTAACAAGAAATCTCTTGCAACGGGTTAGCGACTGGAGCGGCTAAAATACGTTTTGCGTTTGTCCACTTAACCTTTACATTTATATGCGGTGAAACGAGTTATTTCTGATTTTTTGTGTATTTTTTTTTTCTTTCAGGTGTTAAATTGCATAATGCGTACAGCGCCTGCATGAAGTGCACAATCGTTGGTGAGTTGGAAGGACACCGGATGTACTTCCGGTATGGTGAACAATGCCCGCCTCGGAACCACAAGGATTTTTGTGACGACAAATATCCAACACATGTCAACAACCCTACGCCCTTTACGAGTCTGTTAGGTTGCGATATCGTCGACGATTTTGTGTCAGCCGAAGACATGCACTTAATATACAAGGCAAAGTTGCTACATTTGTGGATAAATGGCTTCCCTGGCGTAATTTGTTACTTGCCACGTCGCCAGCAACGTGAAGTGTCGGCGCACTAGTCCAAGCGGTCCATCGTTTGCTGGAACTGCAACATGTCATTGTTGCCAAGCGTCAGCAAAACAAACCGATGGACGAACCATCGGTGCGCACGGTTGGTGTCGACACCATAACGACCGTGCGGCAGGGCTTCGCGCTGCGAAAAAACTTTCGCGATCAATGGTTCATGACCAACTCGGGCGAGGTGGTCCGTTACGAAACGGCCACAAAAACAGGCAAGGACGTTACGGTGCAGGGGTACGCGTTTTTCAAACAGGTGCCTGCCTTTACGGAACCTTGCCTTTCAACGGAGGCGAATATTTACTCTGCCAACATGGTAGATTTGAATAAGGGTGAACTGCAACACTACGCCAGCAGCACGCTGATGTGCAAGGTAGCTGCAGTGGAAACGGAACAGGAAGGGGTGTTAATGTTTGTACCGTTGACACACACTTACATTTGCTAGACAATAAATTAAAAAAATATGCCTCTTCCCAAAACCCTGGTTAAGTGTTTCGGATCAGGAAGGTAAATAATGAGAAATTATCTTGGGTGCTGTGTGGCAGAATGCATTTTTTGTATTCATGAATTCCTAGTTATTTAATTCATTAATATAATAATAATTCAAATAAAAAACTAACTAACTAAACTAACTATGTACAACACGAAACTAAACTTAACTTGTCTACCTACGCTATAAAAAAAAACTTACACTAAACTAACCTAGATTATCATTATTATTTACATTGAGCATTACTTCTTTGTTTTCATTCTTCGACTTGGCAGGATACCGCAACACGCGTTTAAAAAAATCCACCACGTATGCTGTGGTGATGGGCGCCTTCCAGGTCGCTGCGGCTTTGCAGAACAGCTCGCATACGTTCGGAAAATGTTCCATCGACACCTTCCCGTTTCGCTTAGACCACCGGCAACGCGAAATAAAGCCACTGTCGAAAACAAGATCCCGCACCTCCCTCAACCGTTTGGTGGGATCCGTTGCCATCACCTCGTTCTGCAACCATGCCAGGCAGTTCTTAGCATGTTGGTTGTCGGTCAACTTCTGTTCCATGCTTTTCAGCTCCTCCTCTGACCGTATGGGCTGCAGCGTGAAACCGTCCGTCGCCGGAAGCGCGTATCCGTCTGGATCGGCACATACTATTTTCTGTAATTTGTTTAGTGCCAGCTCGGTAGCCATGGCGGTCTTCCGAGTGACCATCACTTCCTTTTTAAGGGCGACAAATTCCGCGGCGAATTCGTCGAAGCGGCGGTTAATTGTTGCTGACAGCTCGGTTATCACCTGCAGCACAGCGGTCAGAGGAGGAGCAACGGCAGGAGCATCCGTTGCAACGACAGCAGGAACTGTTGCAGGAACTCCGGCTTTGGCAGGGACGACGGTAGGGTGACGCGGAATTTTGGTCTCGACGGTAGCGATGGTCTCGGGAAGCGAGGCTGGAATGGTGTTGTTGGCGGTGGTGTTGGCGGTGGTGTTCGCGGTGGTACGGACGGTGGTGTTGGCGGTAGTGTTGGCGGTGGTACGGACGGTCGTGTTGGCGGTAGTGTTGGCGGTGGTACGGACGATGGTGTTGGCGGTGGTACGGACGGTGGTGTTGGCGGTGGTGATGGCGGGGCGCTTACCCATAACCTTCCGCACGGTAATGGACGATGGTATGGCGGGGTGACGGGAGTCCTGGCCAATCAGAGCAGAAGGCCGATATTCTGGTACTTTTGAGAACTTGGCCAGCTTGCCACCTGCCCGACCCATTTCCTCCACAGTCATTGACCGCTTCTGCATCAATCTATATTGTTCCGATGTCAGTATCATACCCTCCTGCTTCCCTGTGGCAACGGTTTTTGCTGGACGAATAACGGTGTTGGAAATAATTTTTATGGTGCTCTTGGTGCCGGTGGTTCGAGTGGTAGAAGTGGTGGTGGTGGTGTTGGTGGTGGTGGCTGTGGTGGTGGTGCTGGTTGTGGTGCTGGTGGTGGTGACTGTGAAGGAGGCTGTGGAGGTGGCTGTGGAGGTGGCTGTGGAGGTGGCGCTGGTACAGCCCTGCGGCAGCCAATAAGCCGCACTGTACCGAAGAGTTCCACTGGAGTGCCCTTCATGGGGGATTCATGGTTAGATAGAGGAAGGAGTCAATTTTAAATTAGAATCATACACATCCGTGTCCATCGCGGTCAACCGGTCAAATCGGAACGGCCATGGAACATGTTGACCAAGGCCAGGTCAATCCAGCGATCGAGTCAACCACGGCACGTAAGAATTAGAATAATAAATAAATAAATAAATACTTACCAATGTATATATGTGTATGCGCTGATTAATCTCGGGGCGACTATGGGCTTCGAACGACGAGATCCGTTCGCCGCGGCTGTCAGAAGGCGCTCACTTGGCGCTCAATTTTAAAATAACGTACCATTGAGAGACCGTAAGAAGCGCGCGAAAGAATGAGTTCTACCTGCCGGGGTCGAACGTTCCCGTTTGTATGGGGAGAAATCCGCGAGGTTTTGCGCTGCGGATTTGGAACGAATGTTGTTTTCAATGTAACGTTTTGCTTTAAATTTTGCTTTAAATGATTGAAGTGAACTGAACTTAGAGGTATGTAACATTTTGAAAATGTTTTGTTATCTATTTCCAATAAAAAAAGTTTTCATCAGTTTTGAAAATATCGGAATATAAATATACATACAAATATCTATAATAATAAATTTATATTAATATATATTATATAAATAAATAAATAAATATATATATATATATATATATATATATATATATATATATATATATATATATATATATATATATATATATATATATATATATATATATATATATATATATATATATATATATATATATATATATATATATATATATATGTATATATATATATATATATATATATATGTATATATATATTTGAATATTCATGTAAAGGTCAAATTTTATGTTTTTCATATGAAATGTCTGAAAAATTTATAGAAAAATATCGCAAAACATTTTCATCATATAAATAACGTTTATAACTCTTTAAAATAAAATCAATCAGTATTTTTATACAATTTTATAAAGTAAATCCAATCCTGTCGTCCCTTCTAAATTAGAAATAAGTTAAATTCAAATTTCAACAAAGTGTGTCAAGCTGCCTTCTAATTGATAACAAATCATCCAATAATGATGTAACGAATGAAATCCAATACCAACGGCAAAAAAATCAAAATTCAAAACATGACCATCCTTGAATCGTAGATATAAACGTCTTTAAATGCTTGACAGTTGTATCTCATGATTCTCATTCTCTCATGAGCGTCGAACGGATTTCGTCGTTCGAAGCCGGTACTCGCCCCGTCTGAATAAAATTCCTTGAAAAAGCAGCCCGCAAACTAGCCACTGCACACGCGCAAGTCTCGAACGGATATGAGACGGCACCAGCAATACAGCGGCAATATCAATACCAGGAGTCCAGGAGTAGTAGTGTGTGGAACGAACGAAATGAGTACATGTGTGCAATACAGAAAGTCCTCCTCATTCCCATTATCATAAACCAATACCTTTTTGAGCCTTTTAAATACATGGGCGCTGTAGTGTGTAACTTTTTTTTATCGTTATCCACCAACACAATTACATTGCGCCAAATTTGAATTGGTAGAAAGAGATAGCCGTTTGTTCGCATTTGCTCTCTCTCTCTCTCACTGCGCCTTCAAAAACTGCAATAAATGCGCTGGCTATCGTAGTTTTGGCTGAAGTCTAGCGTATTTTTTTGCGTATTTTTTGACACAAAACGACGCAAAAAACTACGCAGAAAACTGCTCGAATTTGCGCAACCTAACAGACTCGTAAAGGGCGTAGGGTTGTTGACATGTGTTGGATATTTGTCGTCACAAAAATCCTTGTGGTTCCGAGGCGGGCATTGTTCACCATACCGGAAGTACATCCGGTGTCCTTCCAACTCACCAACGATTGTGCACTTCATGCAGGCGCTGTACGCATTATGCAATTTAACACCTGAAAGAAAAAAAAAATACACAAAAAATCAGAAATAACTCGTTTCACCGCATATAAATGTAAAGGTTAAGTGGACAAACGCAAAACGTATTTTAGCCGCTCCAGTCGCTAACCCGTTGCAAGAGATTTCTTGTTACAACGGTTTAGTCGTAATGAAAGCGTTGACTGTATATAGTGCATTTTATCTACATACCTTTAAAAAATGCTCGTGCCGGAGCGTCTGCAATTATTGCACGCGCTTCCACCCAGTAAGAGCGGGATTTAATTGTCAGACCTATCACATACAGTCTGTTCATTTCGTCCACAAACGGCTGCAAAAACTCCTGGACGAATAACGGTTTTGATTCGCCATAGAATATAGCAACCGTCATTACAGGAGTATGTGGAACGTTATGAGCCTGCATGAGAATTGGCCAAAATTGGGTCCGACTGCTCTTGTGCAGGGGTAGGCCATCCACAAAAATGTTCAACTCGAACCCCTCCTGGGTTGGCTGACAATCGCTGGAATAGAAAAAAAAAATGAGCACATGACCAGGAGCACTGTCAGTTTAATGAAATTTAAAACATGCTTACCGAAAATATGAAAGCAGGCATTTTTCCACACCCTGGTACCACAGCTGCCCACCTGCGATGGGTGTAAGGGCTGTCTCCGGTGCTCCGGACACAGGCGTGTTCATCAACGTCCGTGCATCTCGTGGCAATTTGGTCTGGGGGAAGTGATGTCGCAAATGGCCCAGCAAAAGGTTCAAACTCCGATGAGTTTGTCCAGTTTGCAGGGCCCACATCCTCAAGCCATCCTCGCACGAAAGATCTCCGTACGGATGGTCTGGCATTTCCACCTCGACCTGGATATCCTCCACGTCTGTATCCTCGACGCTGCTTGCGTTGGTCGTACCTTCCTCCTCGCTTTCGCTAAGCGGAGCAGCATCGTCTGCAACATAACACATGATATACATGAGAGCACAACATAAGCAGCATACAGCATAACGATCGTTACTTACCGATCACTTCCATGGGCATCGGAACATCTTCAAACTGCACTGGCACAGCATCACGCGCTCGGTCATCTAAAATATAGTCACGAAAACCATTGTTAAACACTGATCGCTATATTCACCGTTCAGCATATAATCACCGTTCACCGATCACTTACCCGCAGTCGGAGGTTCTGGCTGCTGGGCAAGAAGGAGTTCCCTTTCCACTTCCTCCAGACGCTGCTTGTAGAGCCGGGAAATTGCATGGGACATCAAGCCACTTTTCTTGTCCTGATTTGAGGCCATTTTCACGCTTTCTATCGGGAAACTTTTCACGGGAGGGATGAGCACTGGTTGAATTTGTGTTGACGTTTGTTTACATTTTCTATCGGTAGCGGTACCGGTCTTAAAATTGGGCTGCACGCGTGAAAGAGATAGCGCTATGGAGGGAAAAAGCACGGACGACGGCTGACAGCGATTGGCCGTCTGACGCACAAAAACACATCTAAACCTTCGACAGCTCGCTCAGGCGAGGGGTATGAGGCAGAGCCAGGGACGGGTAGCTCGAAACGCTGCTTGACAAATTTGCCGTAGGAGGGAAAAAGAAATCATGAGAAAATGCGCGAAAGGGAATGATTTCTTCCGTCGCTTTGCACAGGGGGTATCTTTCTGACAAAAAAGGTCCGGGACGCGACCGTATTGGCACAAAATTGATAGTGGCCGAAAAATTTTTCACGCCCACGTTCGATTTCTCGTCTCCTTCCCCTCTACACCATCCTTTCACTTCGCTTCATCATTATTGGTTCTTGCTCTCTAGCTACATTGAGCGAGAGTTTGAGAAGTTTTCGATCGCTTCGCGCAGCGGGTCTATTCGACACAAATATTCCGTAAAGGATTCGCCTAAAACGAAAGGCTCGATAGACCCGATTAATTGTGTCATTGTACTTTTCTCTTTTTTTTTTCCTCGTCGCCAATTTAATGTTGTTATTTACTACTTCCATATACTACAATATGTTAGAATTACGGCCAAAGTCAAGCCACTGACCCCACCATACGCTGCGCAAATTCGAGCAGTTTTCTGCGTAGTTTTTTGCGTAGTTTTGCGTCAAAAAATACGCAAAAAAATACGCTAGACTTCAGCCAAAACTACGATAGCCGGCGTATTTCTTGCAGTTTTTAGGTGCGGAACGAGCGCCATCTGTTGAAGGAATGGACTAACTATTTCAGACGGTGGAGCAAAAAAACGGCCGAAAAATTCAAAAATATTGGCGCCCTTCCTCCTCCTCTTCCTCTAACTCCCTTTCCCTCCCTGCCTTGCCTTATACTTGCGCTTCAGCCCGTGCCTTTCGCCGTCAGCTGATTGTGTGTATGCGTTGATTCATGTATGTGCATTGCGGTTGTGTATTGTTATTGGTGGGTGTTAGCATTTATTAATTTGTGTGTGACCTTGAGACGCTGTGGGAGAAGCTGGATTGGGATTTAAAGTGTTATCGGTGTATTGATGGTTTATTTTATTTCGTGCCGCTGCTGATGAGGCCATTTAATGCCCGTGCCAATCGAGGGTGAAGAAGCCAATTCAAAACAAGCGTAGGAGAACGTCTAACACTAATCTAATATTTTTTAATTTGAACATGTTTGATGCTTCAACGACCTTCTAAGCATCATGTAGGACGGTGTATAGTGGCAATAAAAAATATTTTTTTTCAATGTGCCGGAATTTGTCTCGAGTTTTCTGGCTACGACACACACACACGGACACACACACAGCGCGGGGAAAGTGATTGTCCACTCTATCATGCCGCGATCCCCCTCCCCTCCCGGTGCTTTGAGTGAGGAACCAGCCTTTCTTCCGATAAGGTAGCCGTAATCGATCATGCGGGAGGGGGGGTGTTGAGGGGGAGGGGGGGGGGTGTGTGCTCGCCTGCGCGCTTTCGTGGGTGCGTGCTCGCGTGCGCGCGTACGTGCATTCGTGCATGCGTGCATGCGTTCGTGCGTGCGCGTGTGTGTGTGCGTGCTGGAACTCCAAAACTGTTTGATTCTAATGCGTGCATTGTCACCGGCTGCGTCTACACACTCCATGCATTCTTAGAAAACGCACTGCACGCCGCCCGATCGATTACCGCTACCTTCGAGACAATACAACCATTTAATTGGCACCACCATCTTTGCGACCGGTTCTGCTGTTGGGGGTATTAAAAAGACAAACGATCGAAGCAAACGTGCGTCTGATATGTAGCACATTTCTTTCCAATTCAGCTAGCGGATGCAAGTGGAAACAACATTTTGAATTGAATCCATACAAAAGAGGATTCTGGATTTGTTTATTACGGTGCGCGTATGGTGCTGCACCTGTCCGTCCAGAATCCGGCGGCTTGTTGGCTCTGAGTCGGTATCATGACGCCGAGCGACCGGCACCGCCTTGGAATGGGTTCGGATCGGTAGGTTCATGTTTTGGTCGATCGCATTCCGTGCATTTGTCGCGTCACAGCGGTAACACGGCAGCAACAAAGATAAGCCAATCTCTTCTTCGGGTGTGGGCTGTTATGCTATGTTATTCCTCTTCTTCTTATTATTATTATTGGCGTAATGGCCTACGCGATCATGCCGGCCTTTTCAGGACTTGAGTACCACGTAGCCTTGCTACGGCGGACGGTTCATACGCGGTTAGAACCCACGACGGGCATGCTTTTAAGATGTGCGGAATGATGGCGGTGCCGCGGGCCCGCTCCTATCCAGCGGGCAACTTGCATACTGCCACACTGTATCCTGCCCGATGCATACGCTGCAGGCAGGGGGAAGGATGCAGCTCCACAATAAAAAAATACCGTCATGAACACCTTCCTTTCTTTGACCGATGGATCATAACATTCCGGAAGAAAACACATTCGGCGACAGTTGTGCACACACACGCACACTCACACCCATGCGCATACGACTCAGCATATCTGTGCAATCTACAACATATAAAAGGAAAATCATAGTGTCACATAAACTTAAGCTTTATGTAATTTGGTTTAAGCTTTCGTATGCACGGCCATGGCCACCTGTCTTGCGTGCGCTACTTGGAATTAGGGTTCTGGGCGTTGCACTGCAAACCCTCCAACGTGAACTAGCGATTCCTTAGTCATTTGTACATTGCAGCGATTGAACTCATTGCGCTTTTTTGGTTTGATTTGTGAAAATGCAACTTCATCGCCGCAATGTTTGTTAACGGTTTTTTTTGAGCGCCACAACAGCTCGCGAGCATTGACCACACGCGTGAAAGAGATAGCGCTATGGAGGGAAAAAGCACGGACGACGGCTGACAGCGATTGGCCGTCTGACGCACCAACACATCGAAACCTTCAGCAGCGTGCTCAGGCGAGGGGTAGGAAGCGGAGCCAGGGACGGATAGCTCGAAACGCTGCTCGACAAATTTGCCGTAGGAGGGAAAAAGAAGGCCTGAGAAAATGCGCGAAAGGGAATGATTTCTTCCGTCGCTTTGCACAGGGGGAACCTAGACGGTTTTCTAATTTTTGATCATAGTGGGCTATGAAATGAGTGAAAATGAGCGTCGCGGCGAACGTTCCCGGGAACGAACGACCACCCCGATACGGCCGATCATCACCCACACATGTATCATCAGTCATCGCAGCAAAGAACAGGAGATCGTGTGCGTAAGAACGAGCCATACCACGACCAGCAGCAGCGTACGCAGCAGAGTACCAGTGATCGTGTGCGTAAAGACGGAGCGTGTTATCGGTGTGGTAGAGCGCACGACCCAAACACCTGTCCAGCGCGAGAGTGGATGTGTTTCGTGTGTAAAAAGAAAGGGCATGTGTCTACGTGTTGTAGGAACACAAAGTTCAATGAGAGGTCAAGAATGTTTAATCACGTGTCAACTGAAGCAAGCAATAATGCGGCAGAAATAATTGAATTAGAAGTGAACGGAAAGAATATCATATTTGAAGTAGATTGCGGTGCTTGCGTAACAGTTATACCAGAATATGTCTTTAGAGAAAAATTGGAAAATGTGGAATTAAAAAGTACAAATGCATCTTTTTATCTGCGAATGGAAAAAGAATAATTTGTAAGCTTTTAGTCGGAGCTTATCTTTATTATTCACAACTAATTAACAACGTATTAATCGATCCGAATCGGCGGATGGTTGCGAGAGAAGTGAACGAGCGATCGGCGCATCCGATCGCTGCTTCCTCGTTCGTCCTGCACTAAACTGGTCTAATATCTGTCAACTCAACTTACTCTATACCACAAGGTGATGTCCACTTAAGGTGGTGAATATGACAGCGACGTTGAGATTGCGGCATCTGATGTGCAGATGGCGCTGATCACCACATGACCCCCCACCAGTGACGTAGTCACGCTTAAGTTATTGCCGTCAAACGCGTAAGCGGACTGGCAATCTATGTTTGAAATCCGACGTGTTTGCGCCGTTTCGGTTGAGAGGAAATCTCAGGTGGTTTGATTGCTTCTTCAGACTCGAAAGCGGGTTTGAGACGGTCGATGGAAATTGACTCATTTTTATCTTTGATTTTGAGTACATAAAATTTTCGACATCTTCGTATAACCAGGTATGGTCCTTCACAGGGAGCCTGAAGACCAGTTCTTACTTTGTCTATTCTGACAAAAACTCTCTTGCATGTTTCGAGGGTCTTTGGTTTATAATAGTTTGTGGTGCTGTTGTGTTTCGGACTAGTTGGTTCCACGGACCGAAATGCTTTTTTTAGGTTAGCGATGAATTCTGGTGTATCACAAATGGTTACACCGGTAGATGGTAAAAAAACTTCGGACTGCAATCTAAGATTTTGTCCATAAACCATCTCCGCGGGAGAACCTTTTAATTCTTCCTTGTATGACAATCGAATACCTAACAGTATCAATGGAATTCGTAGAGTCCACTTCGGTGATTCATGGCATACTTTTAAAGCTTCCTTTAAATGGCGATGAAACCTTTCTACCATGCCATTGGCCTGCGGATGGTAAGCTGTTGTTGTGATGTGGTGTGTACCTAATAATTTGGTTAACTCATCAAACAATCGTGATGTGAATTGTCTACCCCTGTCGGTAGTTATCCTTAATGGACAGCCAAAACGGGAAACGTATTCTTCTACGAAAACTTTGGCAATCGTAGTTGCTGTGATGTCCGATAGAGGATAACACTCTGGCCATCTCGTAAACCGATCTACGATTGTTAGTAAATATGTTTTGTTTTCAGATGGTGGAAGAGGTCCTACAAGATCCATATGTATATGATCGAATCTCCCTTGGGGTATTGTGAAATTTTCGAAAGGAGACTTTGTGTGCCGTGTAATCTTTGATTTCTGGCAACCAATGCATGAACGAGTCCAGTTTGCAACATCTTTATTTATTGATGGCCAAAAATATCTGTCGGTCATTAATTTTCGTGATGCCTTTATTCCAGGATGAGAGGCATTGTGCACGCCCTCAAATGTTTTCTTCCGTAATGGAGTTGGTACATACAACCTGTTTTTACCTGTGGACGATTCAAAAAATAGTTCTGTATCCCCCAACTTTAACTTGTTGATTTTGTACGAGGAATTACGTTTTGCCTGGTTGTTGGTTAAATTAATTATTTGCTCATCTGAACTTTGATGTTCGGCAAATGATTTGTAATTTAAGTCGTCAATAGAATTTGTTTCCCCCACGCGTGATAGAGCATTTGCGACGACGTTACTATCACCTTTGATGTAGCGGATATCGCTAGTAAATTGTGAAATAAAATCGAGATGTCGATTTTGTCGTGGAGATTTTTCAGTTTTCGATATTAGCGCTGTTGTCAGAGGTTTATGATCAGTATAAATAGTAAACGATCTCCCTTCCAAAAAATATCGAAAATGTTTAATACTCAGAACGATTGCGAGTAGCTCTCTATCAAACGTAGAGTATTTTTGTTCGGTTGGGGACATAACCTTGGAAAAAAATGCTAAAGGTTCATCAAATCCTTCATGGTGTTGCTGAAGAACTGCACCCACCGCAAAATTAGATGCATCCGTGGTTAACGAGAAACTGGCGTTTGTCCTAGGATGCGACAATATCGTAGCGTTCGCCAGATCGGCCTTGACCTGTTGAAAAGCTTTGTCGCATTCCTCAGTCCAACTAAAAGTTTTTGTCTTTTTGTTGGTATTCTGTGCTACCAATTTGTGTAATGGTGCGAGGATGCCAGAAACCTTGGGCAAAAACCGATGATAATAATTAGACATTCCCACAAAACGTTGTAATTGTTTAACTGACGTTGGGGTTGGAAATGTTTGTATTGCATCAATCTTTGTTTTGCAGGGTTTAATCCCTTCTGATGAAATGGTATGACTTAGGAAATCTATAGAAGATACTCCCAACTCGCATTTGGATGGTTTTATTTTAATATCAAATTCAGCTAAACGATTGAAAACCTTTTTTAAATGTTGCATATGCGTTTCCTTCGACGGACTAGCGATTAGTATATCGTCGATATAAACAAAAACAAAATCAAAATCGTTGAACAGACTGTTCATAAATCTTTGAAATGTTTGGCTAGCATTTCTTAAACCAAATGGCATTCGAAGAAATTCATACAAACCGAAAGGTGTTGTGATGGCGGTTTTATGTATGTCTTCCTCGGCTATCGGAATCATATGGTAGGCTCGCACAATGTCGAGTTTTGAAAATATCGTGCAACCATAGAGATTCATGGTAAAATCCTGTACGTGAGGAACGGGATATCGGTCAGGTGTCGTGACCGCATTAAGACGACGATAGTCGCCACATGGCCTCCAATCCTGATCTCCCTTTGGTACCATGTGCAAAGGCGATGACGCTGGTGAGGATGACGGCCGGCAAATACCCATATCAACCATTTGCTGAAACTCTGCCTGAGCAATTTTATGCTTTTTTTGATCTAGGCGACGAGGTTTAGCAAAAGGTAATGGACCTTTTGTTTCTATATAATGAAACACATTATGTCTTACAGGTTTCCTATAATCCGGAGGTTCCACTAATGTGGGAAACTGATGTAAAATTTTTCCAAACTCTCCTGCATCGACTTGGTAATGTTTAGGTGAAGGGGTGTCTACATTTGCAAGAGCTCCTTTGGTTGTGAAACGGGTAAGAGGATCGATTAGCTTGCGTCCCTTTATATCGACCAAAATTCCTGTTTTAAATAAAAAATCTGCGCCTATTATGGGGCGGTTCACTGAGGCTATAATAAAAACGTGGCTAAAAATTCTCTTAAAACCTAAACATACTTGGATTAACTTCGTACCGTAGGTTACTATAGAGCTACCATTGGCTGCCTGAAGTAATAAATCCGTAGGTTTGTGAGGTTTTCCAGCCAAACTAAGAGGAATGACGGATACGTCTGCTCCTGTGTCCACTAAAAATGTAAGTGAAGTTTTTTCATCCTTGACAAATAATCGAGTAAAGGAGCTGTTGACTGCTCGTGGGATGTCCGCCACTTCCCGTGAGCCTCTTAGTTTTTTTGATCATTTGTGGAAGCCCCCCGCGATGAAGAAAAATTGCATGGTTCAACACACTTGTTTGCTTCATTACCAAAGCGATAATGGTACCAACAAAATGGTTTCCTTTGGCGCAATGGAGTCTTTTGACGAGGATTATTCCTGTTTCTCGAAGCACTTCGGTTTCGCCATCGTGATTGTCGAGGTTGGTGTGAATCTTTTCCCAAATTTTTAATTAAATCACGAATCTCACTAATTTCGCGACGAAGTTCTTCGGTAACCGACCCGCGTGAACTGTTTAGTCCGCTGGTTACTTCTGATATTGCGCCAGACTGTGTACACTCCCACAATCTGACTGCTATTCTCACTAGTTCCGCGTGGTCTTTGCTGTCTACTGCCACTAATGCAACTTCGATTGACTTTGGAAGTCTTGATTTCCATAGTTTTTGTACAAGTGTGAGTGAAAGGTCAGTCGAGTCACCAGCAATTTGTAGCATGTGACGGTAAAATTCAGATGGACATTTATCCCCCATCTCAGCATGGTATAATAAATTAGACAACCGTGCTTCTTCGCTACAAGTCAACCGTCTTAAAATGGTTTCTTTAAGGTGCGAATACGGTTTCTCTCGGTCTGGATTTTTAACGATATCCAGAACTTTTGCCAATACTTCCTTCGAGAGCGCAGCTACTAAATAGGAATATTGAGTTCGCTCTCGCGTGATATTCGATATCTCGAATTCCGCTTCGGCTTGGGCAAACCAAACCTCTGGCACTTCCTCCCAAAAATTTGGCAATTTTGTGGAAACGCGTTCTACGGCAAGTGGTTGGCTCGATGGTGTCAAAGGTTTTTCAACGCGCTCTCCAACGCGCTCTTCCTCCCCGGCCTTAAGCGACATCACTATGTGGTTTACACTTTAGTAAAAAATTTCCCTGTTCTAACTAACTATGTTCACTTCGCAACGATGAGGAAAAATATTAATTAGATTTCGCATATAATAATAGTTATAATAATAATTGATGACAATAATACGTATGAGAATAATAATGAAAAATTATTTAAAAAAAAACTAGCGTTATAAAAAAATTCACTATTCAAAAACTCGATACACTTTTAAGCACAAGAATCCTAAATTTAATACTATGAAAATATGAATACGTATGTATGAAGAAAAAAAAACAAAAATCACCTCACTTCTTTAAAAAAAAAACGATAGATTCACCTTTTTTTAATAGAACAAAATGAGACGTATCCCTTTCTCTTCCTTTCTTTCACGCGTGCCAATATTGTGTAATATATATAAGTGTATTATATAATATATAGTATATAGTGTATGTAAGTGTAATATATGTAATATATCTGTATGCAAATGTTATGTAGTTTTTATATATGGATGTATGTGTTACGTAGCAGAAATCAATTTAAAACTTTTTAACCAAAAAAAAAAATAATAATAATATGGAACGCGCTCACCAGTAGCACTCTCCTGTGCGGTTAGTTCACCGTAATCCGATGATGTTGCTGGAAATCACTCGCCCGGCTGCTAACAATCTGTTTCTTCTTAGCCCGTCCGGCTTCAATAGCGATGGTGGAGGGCTGGCTATGCTTTCGTGGCCACAAAAGTGATGACGTTGGCTGGACCGTATCCTCGTAGCAGCAATAGCGATGGCGTCAGGCTGAACCTCGTGGTCGAAATAGCGATGGCGTTGGCTGGGCCTCGTGGTAACAGAAGCGATGGCGTTGGCTGAGCCTCGTGGTAACAGGAGCGATGGCGTTGGCTGGGCCTCGTGGTAACATTAGCGATGGCGGGTGTCTCAACTGACGGCCTTTGTGAACGCCGGAAAGTTGAAGGCTTGTTCCGGTATCTCGTGCCCGTGAAACGGCACACGGGTGGACGTTTGTCGTGTGACCGTGAATAAAAACGACGGCGCACGGCTGGATTCGTTCCTCGTGGCCGTAAAGGGCGATGGGGCACGATTAGAGCTCTGCCTCGTAGTAACAAGCACAAACGCTGATCTTCGTTGTAGTGGAGCCGTACAGCTGCCCAAACGATGTTCGTGTGTATTTCGGCGTTTGAGATGTAACGGTGCTGCGTGCCCGTGCGGTAGAAAAAAACGATGACGATCGGTCCGGATGAGACTGTGTAGCTGTGTCTGCGACGGCGATCGGCTCTCTTTATCACTTTCTCTCGGCACTTTTTCACTCGCGTGGTTCTTGTTCACTCGTGAACCTTTAATTTCACTCGCGGGAATAGTTTCGCGTGGACAGTGCGGTCACTTCGGAATATATCGTTCCAAAAACTAATTGTTGCTGTTACAGCAATCAATTTTGCGTAGCCGGATTCGGGATCACGTCGGGGTCACCAATGTAAGCTTTTAGTCGGAGCTTATCTTTATTATTCACAACTAATTAACAACGTATTAATCGATCCGAATCGGCGGATGGTTGCGAGAGAAGTGAACGAGCGATCGGCGCATCCGATCGCTGCTTCCTCGTTCGTCCTGCACTAAACTGGTCTAATATCTGTCAACTCAACTTACTCTATACCACAAGGTGATGTCCACTTAAGGTGGTGAATATGACAGCGACGTTGAGATTGCGGCATCTGATGTGCAGATGGCGCTGATCACCACAAATTCCTGTCGGTAAAATAAATGTCAGTGTATGCGTAAAGTCGAACAAAATGGAAGAACAGTTTGAAATAATAGTTATACCTACAGAACAGCGTGTAAATCCCCTGTTAGGAAGAAACGGATTAGATTTAATTTTTCCGGGATGGCGAAGTACATTTTCGGTCAGTCAAGTCAGGTGAAGTAATGGATGGAATTAAAAAGAATTTTCCCAAAATATTTGTAATAGGTTGTGATCGCGCAAACCCCTACGTTGTGTTAATTTTTATGGTTTTTACTTAAAACTGCTTTATTGAAATATAACGCGAAACTTTTGTGTGCTACGCAAAGCCGTTGCTCTTGGTGTGTCGGTTCTTGTATCAATTTGATCGATCTTTTCCCGCTATCCTAATCGCACCAATACATACAAAACAGAAACTGTCAAATATACGCACAGTCCGATAAAAAACGCAATTACGTGAAACGCAGTTGAAATATTTCAATTACACCGTAACACACATTCCTAAACATATGTTTGCACGCGACGGGTAATTCGACAATGCTATATATTTAGGCATCGCACTCTAGGAATACTTTTAAAACACGAGTGGTGGAGTTTTCGGATGTTTCCTGAATATCACCAATGTTTCAGGTAGAGGACAAACATAACTGAATTTAACTACACATTTCACTTAGTTTGCAAATCGAGACTTGACCGACCAAGACTTAGCAGCACCACTTTACAACTGCACGTACTGTGCGTAACTGTGACTTTCACTGTCTCCCAACGTCTGTGTCTGGTCTCATCTTACATCTTTATTTATACGGTACTTTTCTCTTCAATTCGATTTTGCGTTTACTTTCGTTTTCTGTTTTATGTCCGTTATGCTGAGGGTTAGGTTTTTCGGTTAACATATGGTTGCAATTATTCTGTAAGGTCAGTTCTGGGTTCTGACGCTTACGCGGTGTTTTGTTTCCTATGCTTACGGTTAACGGTTCTGTTTGTACACACGAGGTACGGTGTCTCCTATTTCATTATTTATTAACTGTTGGTTGCTATTATGCAATGCTGTGTTTTTACGCTTTACCCACTTGAAGCGTTTTGTGCTGGGTAAGGTTTTTTCGCACCTCCGGGGTTGTGTGTCGCTTGTGTGTTTTAAGTGTTTTTCGATAAGGGTTTTTCTGCTGACTTACAATTCCAGACGTAAGGTTATTTATGTAGTTTGGGTTGTGTTGATATCTTGAGTGGTTGGAATTTGGTCTTTTTGTGTGTTGTGTTGTGTTGACAATTTTGTGTTTATTAAGTGTAATAAGAAATGTGTGTGAACTGATTGAAAACAGTATAGCATGTGCATGTGCATGCTACATATTGGATGAAAATCGAAATACGACAATAGAAGGGTTTGAGGCTAACTTAGTGTTGAAGGAAAATGCGTCACCTATTTTTCATAAAGCATGTGCGGTCCCATTTGCATTAACGGAAAAAGTCGAGCGAAATTTGGAAGAGTTGGTTAAAGAAGGTATACTGATACCAACACGTTCTGTGTCTTGGGCAAGTCCAATAGTTATAGTGCGTAAAAGCGATGGATCAGTGCGTATTTGTCTAGATGGTAAAGCTACCATAAATAAATATCTAACGGTAGAACACTATCCCTTACCAAGAATAGGGGATATTTTGGCAAAAATTTCGAACTGGAAAGTATTCTGCAAAATAGATTTGACAGGAGCTTATCTTCAAGTTAAATTGTCAGAGTCGTCACAAAATATTTGCACAATTAACACACATAAAGGTCTTTATAAATATACGAGAATGCCATTTGGAGTGCATTCCGCACCAGCTATTTGTCAAGCAATAGTCGATCAAATTCTAATGAATACAAACGGTTTTGCATACATGGATGATATAATAATTGGAGGTAGAGATGAAGAAAATTGTAAAAATAATCTGTATGAGGTATTAAATAAGCTTGAAAAACATAATGTTAAAATTAACGCAAAAAAGTCAATTTTTTTTTCAAAGTGAGATAGATTATTTAGGATATACTATAACGTCAAATGGTATATGTCCAAACAAATCAAAAGTCGATGCTATAGTAAAAGCTCCAAGTCCGGAAAATGTGCTACAGTTGCAATCATATTTAGGAATGCTAAATTACTACAGTCGTTTCCTTCCTAATCTTTCGTCAGAATTGAATCCTTTGTACAAGTTATTGCGAAAGGGAACAACATTCAAATGGGCAAGAGAATGTCAGATAGCCTTTGAAAAAACAAAACAATTACTTACGGGAAATAACATATTAGAACCATATGATCCGTCAAAACCAATTATATTAGCAGTCGATGCAAGCCCATATGGCGTAGGGGCAGTATTATCACATATGGTAGACAACTTTGAAAAACCAGTTTGTTTTGCATCATCGACTCTTACACCAGCACAGCAAAATTATGCGCAAGTACAAAAAGAAGCATTGGCTGTAGTATTCGGGGTACAAAAGTTTCATAAGTATCTATTCGGTGTCAGGATCAAGTTAATCACAGATAATAGTGGTATTAAGGAAATCTTCAATCCGTCGAGAGGAACGTCATCAATATCAGTATCAAGATTGCACCGATGGGCTCTTATTTTAGCAAATTATGAGTATAAAATCGAACATAAACCGGGAAAGTCAATGAATAATACAGATGCAATGAGTAGATTACCGTTAAAAGATTCACCACAAATTGATGAAAAAGATTTTGAAAAACTGAATGCATTCACAGAAGAAAAAATCGTAGATACAGAAATGATAAAACAATATGCTTTATGCTTTATGTTATTATAAGTTTAGTTTATAAGATTAGTGATAAGGCCAATGATGGCCAATCACTTAACATTTACAAATAAACAAATAAACAAATAAACAAATAAAACAATATCAAAAATCGGATGAGATTTTAGAAAAAGTATATCAATGCGTAAAACATGGATGGTCAAGACATGATGAAAAGTTATATAAGGAATATTTTAAAATCAACAGTCATTTGGCAATCGAAGATGATATATTATACTTTGATGATAGGACAGTTATTCCTTCTGTGCTTAAGCAAAACATTTTAGCATTATGTAATTCCAATCATGAAGGAATAGTTAAAATGACGATGAAGGCAAGGAGGTTAGTCTGGTGGAAGCACATGGATAAAGACATTGCAAACTATGTAAACTAGTAAACAATCATGTTAAACATGTCAAGTCACACAGCCGGTTCAGAAGGAAGTGGTAAAAACTAAATGGCCAGAAACCAGTCGTCCTTTTCAAAGGATACATTTAGATTTGTTCCATTTCGATAATCAAAATCTTCTTATAATTGTTGATAGTTTTTCAAAGTTTATGGATGTAAGAATATTGAAAGGAACAAAAGCGTCAGATATTATAGAACATACAGAGTCATTTTTTCCGTATTTTGGTACGGCAGAAGAGGTTGTAACGGACAACGGTCCACCGTTTAATTCAGAAAATTTTACATTGTTTCTCGAATCATATGGGGTTAAAGTAAAGAAATCACCACCATATCATCCTCAATCGAACGGGTTGGCCGAGAGAGGAGTCAGAACTGTTAAAGAGGTCTTAAAAAAATATCTTATTGATCAAAGATTCAAAGCCTTAACGTTACAGCGAAAAGTGAACAAATTCCTATCAAATTATAGAAATTCACCGTGTACCATAACGAACGCAACTCCAGCTGAAAAAATATTATGCTATGTGCCTCACACTAGAATAGGGAATAGGGGTGAATCCGATGAAACTAGAAGTAAGAGAAAAAATACCACAGTTACGGAGACAAACAGACGCTTAAAGAGATTAAGCGATGTCAAAGGAAAGTAGAATTTCACGAAGGAGAATACGTTTTATATCGAAATCATTTTAAAGAGATTGTTCGATGGATACCAGCCACAATATTGAAAAGAATAAGTGCAGTAACTTTCCTTATTAATCTAAAAGTTAACGTACGTCTAGCCCATGTAAATCAATTGAAAAAGTTTATAAAACCCCAGATAATACACGTACCAGATAAATAAATAGTACCATTGCGGAAAAGAAAACGTAGTGAGTCTAAGTTCCCACCACTCCGAAGGTCAGATAGACTTCGAGGACAACCTAGGTTAAAGTATCCGCGTTAGAATAAGTCATAGATTAGGGATTTTATAAGAAGTAAGGTAAACTCCGTTTAGCGAGGAGAATGTAGTATATGGAAGTAGTAAATAATGTATGTTAGTATGTTAGTATTAGTGTGTTAGATTCTAATGTGTATTATACGATGTAAGTGAAAGGTCGGCGGTCAGTCCAGAATAAAGAGTCAAAGAGATCGGTCACACCAAAACACATATATTCACACCAAAAACATCACAGGAAAAAGTTCATGTAACAGTTTGATTGCTTTCATCTTATTTTGGTTATTTTTGAGGCTTATCCCAATTCATACAAAAGTTCACAGCACCATTGTCACTATCTATAGTTTATGAATTCAATTAAAATAGAATTCATTTACCTTGTATGCTTAAATCTAACTTTATCTTTAACTATTTACATTACTTTTTTTGAGGTTTAGCAAATGCTTTGCGTGCCACTATTTGTTTGATGTTTTTGATACAAGCATGGGACGTTGCATTTCTCAATTTTGTTTTAATACTAGTTAATTTGGCCCGGTTGCAGGGTTTCGCAACAGAACTTAACACGTGTATACTGACTGCAGGGCACATTTAAATGTTTTCATGCAAACATGTACATAAGCATTCCTGTTCTCGTTTGATGTCTTTTTACTGATACTTTTTATGACCGTGTTGCTATCTTAGTACAGGTTTCTATCCAATTCTTATCCCGGTTTACAGCCCTTCCATAGTTTTGTCTTATTTACTTATTTAAATGTTTTATTTACAAATGTTAGTGTTTCCATTACATAAGCAATCGTGGCCCACTTTTTTTTCAATATGTTTGATTATCGGCTGGACTTGTGATACAGTCGTAAACTCGTACGACTTAACAACATGCCCATCGTGGGTTCATGTTCCAATATGACTGACTATTATCCTGCTATTACTTACTTACTTATCCGGCGCTACAACCGCTTTGCGGTCTTGGCCTGCCTCAGGAGTGTCCGAAACCGCTCACAGTCTCGCGCCTTCGTCCGTTATCCCGGCCTTAATGGCGGACGCCTCCACGCCATCTTGCCACCTCAATTTGGGCCTACCACGCCTCCTCTGTCCTTGTTGACGGCCTAAAAAGACTTTACGGGCTGGGTCGTCCGTTTCCATGCGTACAACATGGCCAGCCCACCGGAGCCTGGCGAGCTTAATACGCTGTACGACAGTGAGGTCGCCGTACATCTCGTATAGCTCGTCATTATAGCGGCCCCTCCATTGTCATTCCACACATACGGGGCCAAGTATCCTTCTGAGCATCTTCCTCTCGAACGCGGCTAAGAGGGTTTGGTCAGATTTGGACAGTGTCCATGTCTCAGAGGCGTATGTGAGTACTGGTACTATATAGGTACTATATAGTCCCAGCTTCGTCCGTCGCGACAGGTTCTTTGAGGTGAACTGCTTTTTCAGGCTGTAGAATGACCGGTTGGCAGCCAGCATCCTTGCGCGCAACTCAGCTTCCATGCTATTGTCGTTGCTGACCTTTGATCCCAGATAGGTGAATTCCGGGACGACTTCAAAAGTGCGTTCACCTATCTGTACATCACGCCTACGTAGATTTGGATTATTTATTGGTAGGTCCGCTGATGTTGCCACCATCAGTTTGGTCTTTGCCTCGTTTATCTGAAATCCGAGGTTCTCTGCCGCCTGCTCAATCCCTTGGTAGGCTTCTGCTACATAGGAGAGCCGCAGACCAATGATGTCTATATCATCAGCTTATGCCAGGATCTGGGTTGACTTATAGAAGATGGTTCCCGTAGTCTCCACCCTCGAGTCGCGGATGGCCCTCTCTAGCGCCAAGTTGAATAGGAGACAGGCAAGCCCGTCCCCCTGGCGCAGGCCATTGGTGGTAGCAAAAGGTCCTGAGAGTTTTCCATCCACCCTCACCTGGCATGTGACGTTGGTCATAGTCATTCTAACTAGAATTATCAGTTTGGCCGGGATTCCAAATGAGCTCATAGCGTCGTACAGTTTTACCCTGGCTATGCTATCGTATGCGGATTTGAAGTCTATGAAGAGATGGTATGTGTCGTTTCTGTATTCAGCCATCTTCTCCAAGATCTGCCGCATGGTGAAGATCTGATCAGTGGTTGATTTTCCGTTTCGGAATCCTCTTTGATAGTTTCCTACTATCTCTTCTACGTGCGGGACAAGGCGATCCTGAAGGATCAGGGAGAATATTTTATAGGCAGTATTCAACACCGTAATACCCCTGTAGTTGTTGCAGTCCAACCTGTCTCCCTTCTTGTATACGGGGTAGATGATGCCGAGATTCCAATCACAAGGCATCGATTCGCTATCCCACACCTCTGTAACAATTTGATGAATCTCGTTTTCTAGTCGTGCACCTCCATTCTTGACCAGTTCAGCTGCAATGCCGTCGGTTCCGGGTACCTTGTTATTTTTCAGCCGACGGATAGCCTTTCGTGTTTCTTCTATGCTAGGTGGCAGTAGCATGACACTATCTGCTAGTGGCGCTTCTAGCTGTTCGTTAAACTGGTCATTGAGTAATTCATCCAAGTACTGAGCCCACCGCGAGAGGACCTCTGGTTGGTTACTAACCAGATCTCCATCCTTGTTGCGACAGCAGGTTACCTTAGGTACAACGTTGTTTCGGTGACCTGCTATCGCTTGGTAAAACTTTCGTGTCGGTCCGTACGCCTCTCTAGTTTGCTCGAGTTCCCGCATGTTTTGCTCTTCCAAAGCATGCTTCTTGGAGCGGTGAACTCGTTTCTCTTCGCGTCTGAGCCGTGAATATTCCTCTGCGCATGCCCGCGTTCTATGCCGTTGCTGCATTGCTCGGTATGCAGTATTCTTACGTTCGGTCACTTGTCTGCATTCATCGTCGAACCAGCCAGATTTGGTGTTGCCACGACGTGATGGGAGTATATTTCTTGCACAGTTTATTATTTTTGTTTTTAGAGCGTTCCACCTCTCGCTCGAAGTTTCATATCTGTTTTCTGGTAGTAGAGACTCGTCTAAAGCGGCTTTGAATTCCTGTTGGACAGTAATGTCCCTTAGAGAGTCCGTGTTGAGCCGAGGCTGCGTGTTTTCTCCGCCCCCATTGGCGCGGGGGCGGGCGATTCTACAACGTATCACTAAGCCAACCAAGTAGTGATCGGAATCGATATTGGCTCCTCGATAAGTTCTGACGTTTAATAGGCTCGACTGTCGTCGGCGGCTTATTAACACGTGGTCGATCTGGTTGAAGGATTCGCCATCCGGGTACGCCCACGTCATTTTGTGGATGTCCCTCCGCGCAAATTTGGTACTTCCTACAACCAGATTGTTCGCTGCGGCGAACTGGACCAATCTACTACCATTATTATTACTGTGCTCATGCAGACTGTGACAGCCAGTGTATTGGCGGTACATTGGCTCCCTACCGACTTTTGCGTTGAAGTCCCCCAGGATGATTTTGAGGTCATGCCTGGGGCACGCATCTATAGTTCTAGCGAGGCGGCCGTAAAAAAGGTCCTTGTTCTCTTCCTCTTTATCATCGGTAGGGGCGTGAACGTTTATGAGGCTTATATTAAAGAATTTGCCTCGCATGCGCAGGGTGCATAGCCTATCGTTTATAGCCTTGAAATCTATGATTACGGATTTCAGCCGGGGACCTACGGCGAAACCCGTTCCGAGCACGTGGTGGCGGTCGTGGCAGCTGTAATAAATGTCGTAGCATTGGTTACCACGCCTGTTGTGCACACCGTTCCCTAGCCACCGAATCTCTTGTAGAGCTACGAGGTCCATGCTCAGTGTGGCTAGGGCATCATCAAGTTGTTTCAAGGCTCCGGCTTTGCTAAGAGTGCGAACGTTCCATGAGCCCATTTTTATCGTTGTCGGGGGGCATTGCGTTGGGTCGGTATCGTTAAGTCCGTTTCGTATCCTTCTGATGCTTTCTGTAGTCAGTTGTTACGTGAGACTGGGTGACTGGCCCTGCGCCCACGTGGCCGTTTTATTTTGCGTTGGGTTGCCCCCCCGACGTTCAGGCACCCAGTTTCCCGGGATACCCACCCCCTTCCTGGTTCGCCATATGCCACCATCCGCCCGAGGGGTTGGATCTAGCCCGTGTACCCAAGCTAGGATATATGGAGGCACATGTTACCAATCTGCACGACGAGGACGTGTCGGAATAGGAGTTGGATGGGAGAGCCTATGTTATCCCTCGGAGAGCTTCGGATCCCATCCCATTACAGAGCAAATTATCCTGCTATAGGTTATCAAAAAGTCACTAAAACCAAGCCCCGATTTGGCGCAGGCAGGCCTTGGCCGACAACGGTTGTTGTGGCAAAGAAGAAGATGTTTGACTGTTCCGCTATCATTTACCATGTTTACAACCATATAGGACATACGAAAATATAATTTAGTCATGTTGAACTTATGGAATAGCTTCTATTAAATGTCATGACATGTTCATATGACATGTGGGTCTTACATCCACAGGGCTCACTGTCACGGCTTATTATTGACCCGTGCACTATCTTCTGCAAGACTATCTGTGTACCAAGCAGCCATGGATATCCAGGAGTGCTAAATGCAAATAAAATCAATTAAACTAACTTCATTTAACTTTGTTGCTTCATCACGTGCTCATATAAAAAAAACCATGGCCCAGGAATGTCCTTTTTCCGTGGATATTATTGTCCCATTACGCGCATGGAGGCCCGATCTATGAGAAATATAAACCCATTATATGCATGTTTTAAAGTTGTTCACTTAGTCCTAGTTATGCAGCTCCGATGGTTTCACTATTTTACATAGACCCACGCATTTTTGGGCTAATGTACAATGGAAAATTGTAATTGTTAAACGTTCATAGCGTACGATTTGGCAATCCTTTCAAGCAAGCATTTGACTGCATTTGGATGATGGTACAGGAAGCAAGTACATGATAGTTCGAAGCAAGTCTTTTTATTTAAACGTTTTGAACTACACAAAAAACACTACTACGCATGATAAAACGGATGAAGCGAGGTAGAATCTCCACCACAGAATTATATAGAATCACTGGGAATAATTTGATAATTATTGATAGGGGAAGGTAGGTAAAGACGGACAAGTTAAGGGAAATGGTAAAAATCTAAGGATATATAGGTGCAACGACCATGAAAATGTGCATACATTATCTTACACTCATGTTTTATCAGAAAATGTGTTGAAATTTTTAAATTTCTATCGATTTTTGCGTTTTTTTCATGAATGAAAAACATGGTTTTTTTCGAGCGTTTTTGAAATGTTCGGGTAAGACGGACACCTGATATGGGAAAGATGGACACCATGAAGGCTAAGATGGACACCTTTAGAAAATGTTGGAAATTGAAGAGTTTTACAGTATTTTAACAAATTCTATCGCTTTCCACGTCCTGGTGCGTTTATAAACCAATTCTTGGCCTATTGCAACGACGATTCATTGAGCCGTGATTTTAGGAATTGTAAGCACTGCTTCTAATAGAACGCAGAATGCAGAATCTAAGATATCTTTTTTAATATTGGGCACTAACAGTGTGCGTTGCATCAGCTTACAGAACAACAATTTAAAACTTCGCTTTAGGAAATTACTCCGCAGAAAGTCCGCGACCACAGCATATTTGAGGGACTTGTTAATAGGTCCAGCCATTTTTAACATTGAAAATTGAACTTTTTGAAACCCATTCTGTAAAGCCATATAATCTCTCATCTATTCTGAACGGTTTGATATCAGTACTTCATCTTTTTTTATTATGAAAGTTGTCCAAGTCGTGACAAAATATTGGATTTTGTAAAGAAACTCATCAGCGTCGAGCGAGTAATATCATAACGCATGACTGCTATTTTGACCGGTGTTTCATTCCTCGCATATTTCAATACTTTCTTAAGTTACTGATTGGTTTATAACTTCAAAATACCCTTATTTAAGGTGTTTGAAGAAATATATTCATCACCAATTGATATAAAAAGTAAAATAACTCAACAAAATTTGGTGTCCATCTTTCCCTATGACAAAGTGTCCGTCTTACCCGCTTTGGTGTCAGGATATTTAAGCCAGCAGAAAACAAGATTTTTTTATTCTTTCACTCTCGTTCTTTCGCCAGTTTTTTGCTAAACAATCATGACAAATCGTTCATGTTATAAAACTTTCAAAAATATAAACAATGCAAGTTACAGAGCTTAAGACCTACAGTAATCAAATTAGATCCACAAAGGTGCGCTCGATTGAAAATTTGTTTTGTTCGTGAATTTAACCAATTTTGCATATATTACACGAAAAATGTTCTCAAATGTGTTGTTTTACTTTCAGTTTGGATTCTTCTTCTTCTTTGGCTCAACAACTGATGTCGGTCAAGGCCTGCCTGTACCCACTTGTGAGCTTTGGCTTTCAGTGACTAATTGATTCCCCCCCATAGCAGGATAGTCAGTCCTACATATGGCGGCGCGGTCTATTTGGAGATTGAACCCATGACGGGCATGTTGTTAAGTCGTACGAGTTGACGACTGTACTACGAGACTGCATCAGTTTGGATTCTACATTGTTGAATTACTCGAAAATTACCTTTTTCATGCATTTATGAGAAGTGTCCATCTTACCCGCAGTGTCCGTCTTTACCTACCTTCCCCTACACTTTCAACACATGCGTAGAAGAAAACAATGATGTCTTTTGATCTGAATATATCAATGATTCAATCACTCTACCATTGCTTGTTGCCTTGGAGAATGGAAACACCGCAAAGAAATAAAAATCATCCGAGCACCCATAGTTGGTTAGCAAAACCGTTCTATAGTGAGTAACTTTTTCGTACAGGAAGATCCTATAGTGAGCAATCGTTTCACCTATGAGCGTAACGTGAGCGTGACGTGAGCGTCACCTCTTACTTCGTTTTGTATAGGGAGACTAGTTAAAATGGCCCGGTTACAGGGCTACGCAACGTTTATTAGGACGTATACGTCTTATCAACGATATAAGATTTGCACTTCAATCAATAATTTTGTTGTAGAATTCTTTGTAAATGAAATTTTTTGTGTGCTAATATTATTTCAAACAAACATTGCAGTGTTTATGATTATGATTTCATAATTTTCTTTTATTCAATGTACTACAAATTGAATTGTGGATGGTGTACCGGCTGGAATAAATATTTTTTATCAAAATTAACACTGTTTGCGATAAATTTACTTTACCTTTCGGGTCATATGTTTCAGGTAACATCAAGTCCCTTGGTATCTTGGCATACGCCCTATCGAATCCCGGGAATGTCGTATGCCGTACGTCGTATGACTCACGTTGATGCAGAGCAGAAATTTTGCGAACTCTTTCCGCTCTTCAGCATCTTGAACAGTTTAGGCTGTCGGCACACGTATGTTTTCCCGCAACACAATACCTTACATTTGCCCCTCAGCATTCAGCAGCAGCATATTAAACATATTAAACATATTAAACATAAAGTGTAGCGTACGCCCCCCGGTCAGTTGCAGAGCAGCAATTCCACTCGGATTCACTGCGATTGCAATTTCCGATTAGAATCGCGTGTACGCAAGTATAGTTTCGAACAGAAACGGCTTCCCGGTGTCCATCAAAGAAAAAGATCTGTCCATGTGCCTACTCTCGGCTGGATTGTTCTGTCAAACCGTAGCTATCCACTGCTGCGGTAATTACATCGTAATTCGTTATTCGTTGTTTAATCGGTTCACGTATACTAATATGTAATCCAGCACATCGATAGCATAAAAGTGCTCATCGTCCACCAATGAAAATATTTCGGCAACGGATAAGGCGCATTGTAGCTGGTCTGGTCCTATCTGCATAAAGTCGAATAACTGCGGCATACAGGAAACATCGTCAGCGTCTTCTGCGGCGTGATTTAGCGCAGGTGCTGATCAATGAGTCGCTGCACTTCGAGGTGCTTGACAGTTCGCAGCAGCCGATTTTGCTCCGAGTGTGTACAGTGCACCGGCTCTGATTTTGCCCTTCAGAAAATCGTTTCACGTTTGCGTCCTACAATAAAAGAGGATTCTGGGACATTCCCTCCGACAATATAAGGGCAAATAGGTGACGCAGATGTTGAGACTTTCAAATGAAACTGCTTCCTATAGGGTCCTGGATATGTTGGTGTCGTCCTACCGCAATCCAGACATCAAAAGTACACCATGCGGCCAATGACGATATTAGTCTGGCAGCGGTGCGTGATCCACTGTCTGCCCGTACTAACATACCATGGAAGCTGCTGCAATAAATTTTAAGCTTACTTATACGTATTTAATCATTAAACTATTTATATCACTTCATAAACATTACACAACATATTATTACTCGTATGTTTGTTTGAGGTAGACATGGTTGTCGTTTTACGTCACATGCCTACATCGATGAATCGCTCTGATTTTGCCCTTCAGAAAATCGTTTCACGTTTGCGTCCTACAATAAAAGAGGATTCTGGGACATTCCCTCCGACAATATAAGGGAAAATAGGTGACGCAGATGTTGAGCATTCCAAATGAAACTGCTTCCTGTAGGGTCCTGGATATTTTGGTGTCGTCCTGCAAAAATCCAGACATCAACAGTACACCATGCAGTCAATAACGATATCAGTCTGGCAGCGGTGTGTGATCCACTGGTTACCCGTACCAACATACCATGGAAGCTGCTGCAATAAATTTTAAGCTTACTTATACGTATTTAATCATTAAACTATTTATATCACTTCATAAACATTACACAACATATTATTACTCGTATGTTTGTTTGAGGTAGACATGGTTGTCGTTTTACGTCACATGCCTACATCGATGAATCGCTACGTCGGTGTGTGTGAAAAAACCAACACGGTACAAAAATCATCCAAGCTATCCGTACCTAACATCAACTCACTAACCTACATCGTCTCACTATGGAGTGAAAAAGTAACGCTCTATAGTGAGAGATTGAAAATGAGATCCTTTTTGTAAAATTTGTTATAGGATAGTCATTAATTGTTGTTGCACCGATCAGTTCACGTCCGTGGGAAGCTATTTGTTGGAAAAGCCGCAAAATATTGGCTTTATCATAAAAACTAACTTTCTGATTAACTCTTCCTTCTCCACTCCAGTTGCACTTCATCAGAAACACCAGACAAAACAAAATCTGTAACACCTCATGAATGCGTTGTTTATAGAAGGTAATTAATATAACCTCATTTAAATTATTCTTCACTTCCTCAAAATTAACTTCCGCCGATAGCTGTTCATCGAATTTAAAAAATTCTTCTTCAGACGATATTTTTGTTACAGATCCGGAATATGCGTTTGCAGCCGCTTGAGGTCGAAGACGATGGGACGACGATATTTTTTATCAGATAATCTAGTTGGCATTTTACCGTTACAATTGCCTTTGTCAGGTTCGATTTTTTTTGTCGTTTTCCTGCATTCCTAATTGAATTTGGATCATCATTCTTAGCATCTTGTCTATCTTTACATCGAGTGAAGCCAGCGTTATTTCTGGGTTTTCGCTAGCCCGGTTTTCCATCGCTGATATTGCTACGGTTTATACATTAGTTGTTTTTAAATTTATTTAGCCCACAAAGTCATTCTATCATTTATTTTCCTTTTTTTATTTCTATTCTCCAAGGCATACGGTAATAATTTTTTGCTCCAATCAGTCCAAAAAACGAAGATCAAATAAAAATTCCCATCGTTTCGAAACCCATCCGTGCCAACCGTTCTAAGATTTTTTTTGTTGACAATTGCGTGTGCTCGCGACGGGGCACAGCGGCACAGTGCACCGAAAGAAAGGAAGGGGGGTGGGGGGAGAGGAGGAGGGAGGCGAGGGAGAAGAATGCAAAAGCACACGATGAAAATGAGATCCGCGAACCACACCCATTCACGCGCTCACGCTGGGTCACCCAGGGTGCTTGAAATAAAATGTTAAGGCGGAAAATACACGGACCGGAATTTCGCAGCCGCGGAATTCCGCTTGCTGAAAAATGTATGGATATGACAGTTCGGGAAAGTTGCCGTTGACACTTTGTATATTGGTTTGACAGCAGGCGGAATTCCGCGGCCGCGAATTCTCGCTGTGTCCACCAACTTTTTACGACACATCACGTACTTTTGCTCATCCGATCATTCCGCCATGGTCGCAACTTCCTCAAAATCTGTTAGCCACGCAGCAAAATCCACTGAGCCATCTGCACCAAACGCCTCAATTCCCTCTTCCACTCAATTCGCTCATCCATTTTCGATCGCCCGGTCAACTCGTTTCGCGAAAATCAAAGGAGGAACCCCTTTGACTGATTCCGCTCACTTTATAAACAGCCAAATCGAGCTAAGTCAATTGGACACAGGATCACTTTTCCTTCACTTTAATTGAATTTCACTCTACTGAACAGGAAGTTGAGTCTGCCTCTGATCACTAAATGAATTAGTCACACTTTTCCCTCACTTCAATTGATTTTCTTCGATCAATACACTTAACGTTCTCATTTGATTTACATCCCACAAAATAGGGTTAAATCATTCTTTTCTGGATTTTCATCTCACAAGTTAAACGTGAAATCACTCTTGTTTGGATGTTCATCCCACTTCTGACATCAAATGTGGAGGTTTATTCGGTTTATGAAAAGAAACTCTTTATTAGTCGCTTCAGTTCACACATAGCTACTCACTTCGCGGTCCGAATTAAACTCCCTTTCGCTTAACCAGCGCTCCTGATTTTATCGCTGCGCGTTCTCTCCCTCGCAACTCGTTCCTAATTCGCTCTCATTCTCCCGATCTCGCTACCGTTATCACTCTCTCCATACCACTAGCGATTTTCCTTTCTTACATGTAAGCCACGGAGGCCAGATACTTTATCAAGAAATAAATAAATAAATACACTTACATAATGCGGCAAAAAAATCTTTAAGCACTACTATTCCAGCATAATGCAGGAATGAACTAAATTCTTTTGTTTTCCAATATTTTAGTACGTTAAGACCTCTAAATCAGCGGTCGGCAAAGTCCGGCCCGCGGGCCAGATGCGGCCCGCCACAACATTCAATCCGGCCCGCGAAAGGATTTGACTGATTTTGAAAGATGGGAAGAAACGATTCGTACACTAATTATTGAACATCTTTTAGTATACCATATCAAACCATCGTACTTTTTCAACTTTTAATTAAAGTACTGTGAAATGACGGACCGTTCAGTATATTTGAGCTCGAGGTGAATATCCCCGTAATTTTTGCATGATAATGTAAAAAACTTTAAAACTTTAAAGTGCAGTTTGTCGCTTGTGCTTTGTGACTTGTCGGAGCTGGTTTTAATTAAACTCTACAATTTCAATCAACCATGGTTTGTGGTTCGATTTGCACCGCCACCGTGTACCTGATAATGACTGTGACGAAAATATGCCATTTTCGGCTGGCTGTAGAAAAAAAACTAGGAGAGAATTTCTTTACTTTTACATCTGTTGAAAGGGAATTATTTCAGATTATTTGCACCAATAAATTAAATACTTTGCGAATTGCCTTTCGTCGGTTATTAGGAATTTTCACCACGGTGGACGAAGACATGCATGATTTAAGTTCTACCTTCGATTTTCATCAATTCCTCCTAAGTTTTTGCTACAAAATTGTTACAGTAGTTTTTGCATCACGTTGGTGCAGAACAAATCGATGGGACACAGGTGACGGATGTTGGACCAGTTGACGGACAAGGGAGTCATATCGAATTCTGTCGAAATTCACCCGGAATGATTGCATTGAGTTTTCGCGTAATTGTTTGCCACTGCGAAGCCAGTGGATGCGATTTCTAATTCCTGATCTGTTTCTTCATGTTTCCCATGTATTATATTACTGTTTGGTGGGTTGCATCAATATCCTAGTCCAGCTAACGCAGTAATGTAGCCCCTTACTCTCTGTCTTCATTTGAGCTTCTTTTGAAACCTCAAAAATGAACTTGGACTTTCTTTTGATGATTTGATTGTTGCCTAATAGTGCCAAGATGTTGGCGACCAAAATGCCAAAACGGGTATATACGACGTCCACAAACTTCCGCACGGAGTCCATTTTGGACGCTATACGGGGTGCCATTCTTTGATCGCGCACGCTTTTGATTCACTTTTTTGGCCATCATGAATGAAAGTCGATAACGGAGTGGATAATTTAGTCGATCGGTTAGCAAAATTCCAATGTTATCCAATTGCGTTTTCTCAATCAGAATCCTCGCTAACCGATCGGTTTGGCAGTGGAGTGGAATGGTGTTTGCCGCCATAGCAACGTGGATAAAAAGTCGAGCAGTGGGATATGCAGTTGAAAACTTAATAGAAAAAAAACCATTTCAGTCGGATAGCCATATCTACTGCTCCACCTCAGTTGATATAACAGTGGAAAACTAAATAATTTTAAAACCATGTTTAACAGCTCGCAAAAAAGGATGTTTTATCGCTGTTTGAGTTATTTGAGATGTTTTATCACTCGATTTAGCTAAAATATTCTTTTTTAGAAAATATAAATTTACCTGTTTTTTTATAAACAATCAAAATACATAAATTTAGGTTTATAACAGGTATCTAGTTTTTAGCATTCGAGCTAAGAAATAATAAATCAACAAAAGAAATCCTTTTCTGCTAATCCTTCTCTTTTATCCAACCTTATGTTATGGCCTTATTGCATGTTAGAATCGGTTCCGAAACGTAAATGCAACGAGATTGAGAAGACCAGTAGGATCACTAGGTACAATAAAGTATAAGCAACTCATATCCGTTGGAGCGGCGAGTTCCGGTCGGAATCGTTTGCGTTGTCTTGCTCCTATCGAAGGTGTTGTGCCTACTTGTCCTTCCGGACTATCCCCAAAAATTCGGGGTCGCTTATGCCTCTATCGTTCACGAGCCTCTATCGTTCACGGAGGCCCGCGATGAGACTACTGTACACACCATACTTACTGGACTTTATACCCACGGGGCCTCCCGCGGCCACTCAGTCCGCGTACCGTTTAATCTGCCATTGCGGAGGCGGTTTAAATTAAGTGGCCAGATGACTTGGAGGCGTCAGTCATCAAGGCCAGGATAATGGACTGGCAAGGGCTCGCCGTGAGCGGTTTCGGACACTCCTTATTGCACGGATAATTGCACTGCGTTGTTTCAAAATATTTTTGCACGAGAGCGTAAAATACGGACGTTCACGGAATCAACGTTTGCGGTGGCTGCAGTTGATGGGCGCACATGGTACATGGTACAGGACAAGCGTCAGCGAAGGCTAGTTCAGAAAGGATTCCTCCAGTTCGTACGATTTGGTTACATATAGACTTGTACTGGCAACCAACCGTTTTACACTTTTCCCGGATTGTTTGAACAGGCCTACGGTCGGTACTGTCTAAGGCCACTTCTGATGTGGATTCTTCACTAGATGGTTCGTAAATAAGCAAAATTTACTGTTTTATTCATCTCGCTAAACAACACCTCTAAATGTAAACAAAAGTGTGATTAAAAGATAGGCTAAACCAACGGCTACTCGAAGCGAAAAGAGTTATACACCAGTGGAGAAATTATCCACCGGTGGACAATAAATTCCACCGGTGGATTCGAGCATATTCACCGATCGGATAAATTTTATCGACTTTCATTGGCGATCAGGCCCATGGTTAGAGTTCGACTGGTAGAGGTGTCAAAATTTGTCTGTTAACTAATGGGATACTACTACTGAAAGTGCAATTAACGTTTTGTTAGTGCAGGTTAAGATAAACCCATGAAAAATCGACAATTGTTGTCCATTTTTTAATGCAACCGTTATGTAATATTAACATTTTTTCACACCTTAAAAAGACTATTGAAATGAAGGTCGCATACAAAATTTTATGATTTATATTTTTGTATATTAAAAAAAAAATTAAGTAGGTATTATCAATGTTGAACCATACTTGGACGACACAGTTATAGGAATAAAGCAATAATACCAATCGCATTGCATTGCATTGCACCACAATAATAGAAAAACCGCATTCTCCTGGTCCACGGCTTTAGATCATTTACTAAATTTGGCCCTTTGCCTCAAAAGTTTGCCGACCGCTGCTCTAAATGGTTTGTGTATTTCTAATGGAAGTTTGATGCGTTGCAACAATTCAGAAACTTCAGTGATGGTGGAAGCTGATTATTTTGTATGCAATATTAATATAATCTTTGTTGCATTCCCAAATCTATCAGGTTTAACCTATCTGATACAATTATGTCTCGGATCATATTTAAAAATGGAATCTCGAGCAATGGGCTACATTTCTTCTGATGTTTTCCATATGTTTTATCTTGGAAACTCTTATCTTTGCGCATTTTATGGTTCACCCGTATTGAAAATAACTGTATGCCAAACATGGTTGCATTCTTTGTTGCGTGTGAATTTTAAGCAACTATTGTATCCAGTGTTGTTAACTGTTGACATTTTTCATGACAGTCACCATAAACAGCCGGTCAAAATAATTTTTGGCTGATGACATTCAATGCTTCCACGACACGACTGTCATTAAACGAAATTCATTCGTGTCGCTACCGTCAGGGCTGATGCAATGACATGAAATGTAAACAATGTAGTCTGAATGTCATTTGACATTTTTTGAACAACACAAATCGATACGATCGGAGGATTATGAAGTGTATCGTCGCTGAATATGGGGATTCTAGTGAAATAGCAAAAACTAGTGAAACGAAAGCCTTTGCACCGCACGCTCTGTTGTAGTTTGACATGAATACGGCCGTTTGCAATACGACACAGTTCACGATTCATACAGGTTGGCGAATGTCAAATGAATGTATCTTGAAAATGTCTTCATGTCAAATGACATTTTTTGACGGGAATGTCAAATGACAGAGAGAGATGGGAATGGGAAGCTTCAAATCGAATGAATGTTTACAATTTTATGTCGATGAACGTCACCGTTCGCAACACTGATTGTATCCAATGAATTTGTCACTCATGCAATGAGTAATATTGATTAATGATGTTTAAAATTTTGTTTTGTCCTTTGTTATTTTGTTACTTTTCAGAAAACATCTTGCTGGAGAATCAGTTATTACTGCTAGAAGTTTAACTGTAATGGTAACGCCATTGATGATTGTTCCTTTCACCAATATTATTATTACAAGCCGAGCTTATCCGGCTCTCTTAATTTAAAATATGGCCTGCTTTTATACTAAATTTGTCCTAACAAGTTTACTCTATTATTTGCTCGGACCGGATTGTTCGGGATTCTAGAAACTTCTTATTTTGACGTGGAAGGATTTTAATGAAAAACAATGGTTACTGGGGTTATGAAAATCAAATTGGTCGAGGAAGAAATTTACAATCGTATGCGTAACTTTCTCCCCACCATTATCAATCCCAATGGATTATGCCACATTCGCCGCGATTTATACATTTTCTTCCCTTTTCATCTGTTGCAGAAGTTTCGGAGCCCAATTGCATGGAGCTATCATTCGTTTCTTTGGCGGGATTTGCTGCAAATTTTCTTCAGGTAGCACTTTTCTTTTTGTTGGTGATGGCTGAGGCTCCTTCACAAACAGCAAATGTTCCTTCTGCTTTGCGTCTATGACTCAAACCTTCACTGCTGGTCATTGTACTACATCTTGGACTGTTTTGACTGACACTGATCTGACTTGTCCGTTTGGTGCTGTTACAGTCTCTACTACTCTCCCTCCCACTGTCCGGGTGGAGCGTTATCATTGGTCATGCTATCATTAATCTTGATGGGTATACCTTGCACGTCCACTTATTCCGTTTCATCAAAGTGGACAGGTATTCCTGTTTCCATCGATCCGGGAATATTGTGGCATTGTGCTGCGCCAATCTAAATTGTTGTCGATCCACTTGTGATGTTTCGGTAGGTGCTGGTAAGAAATCTTCACCTCTACCAATTAAGAAGTGGAATGGTGTAAGAACCTCTTCTTCTTCTGACGTTAGCGGCGAATGTGTTAGAGGTCGCGAATTTAGAATGGATTCGATTTGAAAAAAGTCGCCCTTAATGTTTCTGATGTTGGGTGCCGCATCTTCTATTCAGCAACCATACGTCGCAAAGCTTTCTTTACGTTTTGAATCAGCCGTTTCCAAGAACCTCTAAAGTGCGGTGCTGCAGGTGGGTTAAACTTCCATTCTTTTTTATTTTTAGTGCAACCTCACGTCCCATTCTCTGGTTGATATCTTCCACAATTTTCTCCAATTCTTTTTCGGCACCAACTTTCCCCACCCTTTCTCAGTAGAGCGCCTAACGATCACATCTAGAAGGCTAAAGTAATCTACTCCAGTATGTAGAAATGGAGGATTGTATGGATGCGTTCTAAATGTTGGTAGCGGTGCCATGAGAGGTGCTTTAGAAGCGACGGTGTTCAAAATGCATCATTGGCAGCAACTTTTCACATTTTTTTTAAACTGTTCGTAGATTGATAATCCAATAGTTTTGTCGTAAAACTCCGACCACCACATTATCCGCCTGGTGCATATACTTCTCGAGGTAGTCTCGAACGAGAAGTTTCACAACACGTGACTTTTGTGGTAAAATAATTGGTGTACGCATGCTGTATGACAAGCACGATGCATTTTATAGACGGCCTCTTGATCTTGATGTACCTTTTTTGTCTAGAAACGGTACTAGCGTTCGAATGCTGCTCTTGTTCGAAATCTCCTTTCTTTTTGCGAGAGCTTCCATCTCTTCAGGAAATCGTTTCCACTGAGCTTTTCGCAGTAATGAGAGTTTAGCCGTTTCCATGTCTTTGTACGATATAGTTCGAGAAAAATTGCCCCGGTTTTTCAAGAAATCGACGTATTTTTTTAATGTCTGTTTGATGCTACAGCAATTTGTCCCACGATGGAAAATAGTATTCCGGCGCAATTGTTTCATTGTGTACGGTAACGATGTTCTGTTCCTCAGCTACTTCATTTACTCCAGGCCAGTCGCGTTCATGCTATTGTAAGAACTGCGGGCCATTGTACCATGTCCACGAATTGCTGGTGATTTTCGTGGCGATATCAGCTGGATTATCCTTTGTGGATACTTATCTCCATTGGTTGGCACTGGTTGTGTCCAATATTTCGCTAACACGATGCGATACGAAAACGTCATACTTTCGATGTTCATTGTTAATCCATGCAAGAACAGTTTTCGAATCACTCCAGAATATTGTACGACTAATCTTTAATCGAAGCTCTTAATTACACTAACAGCCAATCTGGCTCCTAAAACTGCTGCTTGTAGCTCGAGTCTTGGTATTGACAAAGCCTTCGTTGGTGCCACTTTAGACTTTGCTGCAACTAGTCGTACGACAAAGCACCAATTGAAATTGCTTCTTGCATATTCGGCTGCAGCAAATGGTTCATGTGAAGCGTCTACAAATGTGTGGATTTCAACTGGTTTCGTAGTTGAAGCAACAATTGGTCTTGGGATGGCTAAATCTTTAGCGCTGGTAATCATTTAAAGCTATTCATTCCATTTGCTAAGCAAACTATCAGGGATCTTCGTATCCTTATCATTTGTTGTGGCGTGGATAGATTGCATTAAAATATGTCCCTGGATGGTTGTGACTAATGAGGCCAAGTGGATCATATGAACTCTTAACGAAGCGTAAAGCTTCTCTTTTGGTTGGCTTCTTTCCCAGATTTATCCGTCCAAGATCTACTTTGTACCCAAAGCAATCTAATTGTGTGTTCCACTGGACTCCCAGGATCTTCTCGAAACGCGAATTCTTTTTTTGTTAATACGACGACAGCCTTCATCTGATGTCGTTCTTCCTTATCCTTAAGAAACTTAGCCTTGATGTCACACACACACACACACACACACACACACACACACACACACACACACACACACACACACACACACACACACACACACACACACACACACACACACACACACACACACACACACACACACACACACACACACACACACACACACACACACACACACACACACACACACACACACACACGCCCACACACGAAATAAAGATACCATCTCAACATACCACAAAATGTTTTTAGAGATAGACTCAGGACACAACTTACGTAATAATTTTATTTTCAAAATACATTTTCTATTATTGTTCTATAAGCACTAATTTGAGTACATTCATCTAGGATCTTCAGGATCCCGATGGATTAATCAATAAACATATTAAACATATCTCGTCTGGACCGGTAAATTAAAGTGAATTTAGTGAAAAGCCGTTTACTTTTGTTGCTGCGTCTTATACTAACCTCGGCTTTGGTATCGGCTTATTTTTGTTCACTACCACAAAGAGAGGACTGTAAAATATTTTTGGTGAATGTCGTGTAAGTTCTTCTTTCGTAAGCTTGCGTATCTCGTAGGTGGAAAAGTATCGTCGTATTATAACAGTCATCAAATCCTCGCTCTTGTGAATCATCACCATTGGTTCTTCCGGTCGTCCCATCTTTTGACCAAGCGGCATCAAAAGATGACTGTAGTTTCATCCAATCAACACAGTTGGACGAGCTTTCGGATAGTCGGATAGTTTGATGCCTTAAAGATGCGAATAACGCGCTGCTAATATGCTGCCAGATAAGGTTCGACTTTGCAGTTGCAATTTTTTCACAGTCCGTATACCATTAAGTAAATGTTCTTTTTTCTCGTTCACTCCTTCGATCATGCAGCTCACTCTTCTACCTACAGTTTTCCTGCACCGATAGGTTTTGTGTCCTTGTTGGGTGTATTCTCTTCTGAGTTTATCTTCTCCAAGAATACTTTGTAAATTTGTTCCCTTTTTACATTCTTCTTCGTTGCGCGGCCTTGTTAAAAGAATGTTTTGAAAATGTCTTTCAACCTTGCTTGCATATTTTCTTAAAAAAATCATATCCAATGATTCCCGGTACCAAAATAACTTGACTTTGTGAAATTTTCTCCGGATTGCAGATAAACAAGGCAAAGACCAAAAAATCAGTACACATCAAAGAACCTGTCACGACGGACGAAGCAGGGACTATATAGTACCTATATAGTACCAGTACTCACATACGCCTCTGAGACATGGACACTGTCCAAATATGACGAAACCCTCTTAGCCGCGTTCGAGAGGAAGATGCTCAGAAGGATACTTGGCTCCGTATGTGTGGAATGACAATGGAGGAGCTGCTATAATGACGAGCTATACGAGATGTTGCGCGACCTCAATGTCGTGCAGCGTATCAAGCTCGCCAGGCTCCGGTGGGTTGGCCATGTTGTACATTTGTAATTGCACGAGCCAGGCCGTAAAGTCTTTTTAGGCCGTCCACAAGGACAGAGGAGGCGTGGTAGGTCCTAATTGAGGTGGCAAGATGGCGTGGAAGCGTCCGCCATTAAGGCAGGGATAACGGACTGGCAGACGAAGACGCGAGACCGTGAGCGGTTTAGGACACTCCTGAGGCAGGCCAAGACCGCAAAGCGGTGGTAGCGCCTGATAAGTAAGTAAGTAAGTAAGTATGTGAAATTTCTCACAATATTGTATTTTTTTTTTCAATGTGTACTGACATTGAACCTAGGGTTTCAACACAACTTCCATCGAAACTTGATAACGTTGTTTTATCGGTATTATCAATAGCCGATTTTCCTAACATTTTAGCTGCATCCCAGCTCAGCACATTGAAACAAGCTCCAGAGTCTATTAAATAGTTTTGCTCAATTTTTTCACTCATTTTCGATTTCATTTCATTTTCGATAAAATAATAGCAATTGGTTTTCCTTGATTTGTGAAAGTTAACATAATGGTTTCATAATATTCCCTGTCTGTTTATTCTGCCTGACTATAATTTGAATCTGGATGGCTTATATGAAACATATTATTCGTTTCTATGGGAACACAAGGGTTTTAATAACAATATCTAGTGGTCCAAGACTTAGTTTGTTTTTGCTGTTGTTTCTGATATAACTGTTGCTGTATTTTATCGTTGAGATAGGGTTTATGTTATGGTATTTGTTGGGTGTTATTGTTTTGGTAATGACTATGATGTGGTTGTTGCAAATAACTACTTTGATGTTGGTTACGTTGGAAGGATGAGTGATTATTTGGGTAGTTTATGTGTTGTGATGAGTGTTGATTATATGAGGTCCCATATGAAGTGAATCGTTTAACCGGTTAGAAAAGTTTATTGAAGTGTCAGGATAATAAGTAGTACTGTTGTGTTGAGGTTGGCAATTACCCTTATCAACCCATAAATTGTTAAATCTACTTTCATCGCAGCGTGTTACTCTATCTCTATTATAAAAACTACCATGTTGACCATTTCTCCTTTGTTGAACGTTATTATCTATAAAACTTTCCTCCAAGTTAGGTTGATAATTGGTGTGTGTGTGTGTATCATGTGTGAGGAAACTGTGTGAGGAAATTTGATTTCGATTTAATCTTTCCTCAATCTTCCGAATGAGCTCAATTTGCACCACTTCCTCTACGAGGTAATCTAACAAATCGTCAAATTCAAGATGCTTGTTGGTTCGAGCCAGTGTTTTCAGTTCCTGATTTTTAAGTCCAGCCAAGAAATGAATATTTAAAATTTTAATAGCATATGAATCTTCTGCGTTTGTTGCATAGTTGTTCAAGATTTGCTCTTTTAATTTTAGAACTCTTTCCTTATATGTTGTGAAAGGTTCATTGAACTCCTGCTGTAGCGTTTCCACTTGTTGGAAAATAGCCTCCACGTTAACTTTTTCACCGAATTGCTTGATTAAATTTGTCTTCACATGATCCCAACTTTCATCAACAATGCGATTAAACAAACTGGCAGTTTTTACTTTAAGTTTAAACATTACCACTTGAATAAGATCTTCCTCTGACTCAGGAAAACGCTTCGCAAAGAAGTCGATTTAAAATAAAAATCCTTCCAAATCTTTCGATTCACCGTGGAATTCCGAAATGCATATCATTGATTCCTCTGTTGGGAACGCGTACTCCATATTTGTTATCGTGTTATTCAAAGCTTTTTGAATCTCAATACTTAGGTTAAAAAATTCCGCCTTAAGTATATGAAGTCGTTTCTTGTAACAACAATCTTTATTTAAGTTCGATTCACTTATTGCAGTTGAAATGAAATTGTGCGATGTACGAGTTTTGTTAATATTAGGGTAAATGTACCAATAGTGGTGCAATTTGTGGTGGTACAGATGTATTTTAATGGATTTAAAGTGTCAGAAACGACCATTTCTGAATATGTCAACACATAACAGTTGGAATATGTTTTATCTTAGCAATCACAACCATTTTTACCATAAACACATCGAATTTACGAAAAAATACATATTTTTGTGACTGCTTCGTTGTACCTATAATGGTGGTATGGTTCCTATAGTCGTCGTATTGTGTTCCTATAGTGGTGGTAAACAAAGATGCCTCAAAACAGTGTATAATATCAATATAACTTAGTTTTGAAGCTGTTTTCGTATGAATAGCATGGATTACGGCCATAATAATGATATCTTTCGTAATTTCATCGTAAAAAATGTATGAATTTGGTTGATGAAAATATTGACTGAAGTACTGAATAACACCTGTCGTCAATCCATACCCAGAAGCGTTTGCTTGATTTGAAGTCGATTTTTCACTCAGCCAGATAAGCGAATTTTGGCCTTTGTTTCATAAATTACTTACAGAAAACTAGTTTTTGTTGCTTATTTTAATGAAAACAGTACGACATGTCAAAAATTTCGTCGAAAAAAATCTAAAATTAGCTGTTTTTATTGATTTTAGAACTAGGACCACTATAGGAACATGCCTGTTTGGTGTACCTATAATGGCACTATCGTAAACAACACCTAAAAATACGTAAATATGGTCAAAAGCCAATGAATTTGAATAAAACAATATCATTTGATAACAATTATGTTAAAAAACTAATAATTGCGTTGTTATGTGGTCATTTAGAACGTTAACAAGAATATGAGTATCGTTACGAAATCCTAAGAATTTGATAAATGTTGATACCTTTCACAAAATAATGGATTTTTTGGTCACTAAGAAACGGAATGGCCCCATTTCATTTTTAAATCCTTTGTAAAAGGCTAGAGAACATTTCACACTATCATAAATAACTTAACTACAGTAAATTTATCGTATGAGACGCATTTTAGTGCAATACCACCACTATTGGTACTAGCACCACTATAGGTACGTTTACCCTATATGAAATATTATTATTGGGCCGGTTTGGTGGTACAGTCGTCAACCCGTTCGACGCAACAACAAACCCGTCATGGGTTCAAGCCCCGAATAGACCGTGTTCCCATATGTAGGACTGACTATCCTTCTATGGTAACAATAAGTCACTGAAAGCCAAGCTCACTTCTATAGGTTCATGAGGAACATACACCATTGCAACACATCTAGTAAAGGAGATGTGGATTCCAAGGTATGTGATGCTTCTTCATCAAACCAATGTGCAAATTAATTCTTTGCAGATGCTTCCGAAGAAGCTTATGACGCATGCGTTTACCTCCGAGTATCAAATCGAGAAGGTATAGTCAAAATAGGTCTCCTTGCAGCAAAATCTAAAGTACCGCCACTTAAGAAGTTGAGCTTACCACGGTTGAAACTCTGTGCTGCTGTGTTGGGAGCGAAATTTTGGAAAACCGCATAGCTCGCCTTAAAACAACAAATAACAGAAAGTTATTTCTGGAGTGACTCTACCATTGTGCTCCACTGGTTAAGAGCTCCGTCGTACATGTGCATACAGGTAGTGATGAGGCAGTAAGGGTATTGACAATCAAGACGTCTAATGGAACTTACAAGAGTCCTGTATCAAGGATGTGCCTGTTAAAAGGTAGTGAAGAGTAGGCAATGTTGAAAATGTTTCATTGAAACATTACTTCAAGGCGGCCGGTGTATTTGGAATTGTTGGAACCTTACAACAGCATGATAGAATGGTTCCAAAGACCTGTCGACATTAGCGTTAGAAAATGTTTAGGAGAAAAGGAGATAGGAGAAAAGGGAGAAAAAGCTATGTGAAAAACGCTAAAACGGTCTCGAAAGACAAAGTATGGCATTATCGTAAACGAACCAGCGGAATAAAGAGACTCATTTTTTGGCAAAAGCTAAAGTATCGCAAAAAACCTTTAACGTGTTCGGCACTACATTATATTCCGCTTTGTTTTCTAACAGGAATATTTAACGATCAACCGTCAATGTTAACGAATTCAAATATTTAACGATCTCAATGAAATTTAACGTACGAAGCGTCAAATGTAGGAAGACGGCTGCTTGGGAAATGTCAGTTGAAAACCGCATGGGACAGAACACAACGTAGGGCAGACAACACAACAACGTTTCCTGAATAAAAGAATTGTATTTCACAAAAATAAGATAGAATTTATGAACAGGTGAAACAGTTGAACAAATTTTATAGGCTTTGAGCGTTAACAACGTTGAGGGATAATACTAAGGAAATATACGACGAAATACAAGAACTCCTACGAAAGCACGAATCGTCTATTAAAGATGAAATATTAACAAAGCTAGTTAAAAAGAGTACATATCTATAGTACGAAATAAATAAGTGCATTTTATGTATTTTTGTATTTGTATTTCGAGAGACACCCAGATTCGTGAAATACGACATTATCAGGGTGTTATGGAGGCGTTTTAGGGCGAGATGCGAGAAGTGAGCCAACCTGCCCAAACAGTTCGGCTCCGACTGGCTGATCACTCAGCAAGCCGATAGGCCACTTGTTGAATAGTAACAAGCATAATGGAGTAACATTGCAAGACTTGATCAGAGTACACATTGAGTGAATAAAGATGATTCCATTCTGAACTAAGGAATAAAGCAGTTGTGTTTTTCTCAAGATATATTCCCTGTGACATATCACCACTCAGCACGATCGAAAGGACGATCGTGCTCTTTTGGAAACAGGCGGCCGAGCGGGACGGTGACACAAAAAGGGCACTTAGCATTAATAAATTATATACAGGGCGTTCGGGATAATTTTGACAGTTAGATTTTGTGTATAACTTGTGATCGAGTTGGCACAGGAAAACAAGCAATACGTCATTCGACAGCTGAAAGTGTACGCAACAAGCAGCGAAAACATCCCGTGATAAAAAAAAATGCCAAAGAAGAGTACATTGTGGAAGCGGATCACATGCATCATGATGATCCGCGCCGGACGCGACAACCGCGACATCATGCAGTGCGTGCAGTGTTCGCTGAACACGGTGAAGGCGATCCGGAGTGAGCTGGGAGAAAACAGCGACGATGACGAAGCGGTGGCAGCACGAAAACCACATTCTCAGCGGCGGGATTGCGTGCGGTCCGACGCTTTCCTGGCTGACCTCCAGGCGCGCGTGATGGAAAATCCGGAGATCGGAATTCGGCCGTTGGCACGTGAGATGGGGGTGGCACCATCCACGATGAAAATGGCCCTGAATGAATGCTGGACACCGTCGTGAAGCCTTGGATCACGAGAGTGGCCAACGGCAGACCGTACGTGTTCCAGCAGGATTCCGCTCTGTGCCATACAGCCTCCAAAACGATAAAGTGGTTGGCGGCCAATTTCAACGACTTCACCGCGCCGAATGTGTGGCCTCCCAGCTCCCCCAATCTTAATCCAATGGATTATTTCGTGTGGGGCGCGGTGAAACGGGACACCATCAGAACCTCCAGCAACACCAAGGCGGAGCTGATGGCGAAAATCAGGTCTGTTTTCGCGGCCCTACCCCGCGAAACTGTCACCAGGGCTTGTTCCCGGTTCCGGAGACGGGTGTAGGCCGTAATAGAAGCCGAGGGCGGATATTTTGAATAAAATGAATAAAATACATGGTATGCTACTATTTCTAAAACAAAAAAAATTCCCCGATGATAAATTTTGCCATAATAAATTTATTCTTTCTCCGTAGGTGACTGTCAAAATTACCCTGAACGCCCTGTAGATGTATTATTTTAAATATGTACAATAACATTTGGCCAATCCCCCGCAATATCACAAAACAGAGAATCAATTTGACAATAGAAACTAAAGCAGACAAAATGGCTAACATAATGGAACTAATTAAAATCACCACTTCACTCTCATATCAAAATATGATGGTAATGCGAAAGATTTGAAAGGTGTAGTGTCAAACTTAAACGTATCAAAAGCCAGAAAAAAAAACAATAATAGAACTAGTATAAGGACGTCTTATAGGAAAAGCGCTAATTGTCTTAGGTAAAACGCTAACCTCAATCGAAGATATAGTTAGCAAGACAGGAATTACAAGACAGGTGCAGCACAGGGTAAAATCAAAGATCTTATTATCGAAAATGGACTATACTCGAAATATCGACACAGACTGGAACGATAGAAGATTTTGGATGCGTTATTGAAAAATTAATGCAACAACTAGAAGAAGCATACATTGCAGAAGAGATAGCGCCAGGAGTAGCCAGAAAAAGGCAACTAAATCAGGAATCAGTGTGTGGTGATCAGCGTTCTGTCGGAGATATTAGTTTGGAAAAAAATGCCAACGGTTGACACTTCCCTTGGTAATGTTGTTGTAGTACGGCTCCTACAGCGTAATTGGACGCGTCTGTAGTTAATGAGTATTGTGCGTCGGTTTTTGGGTGTGACAGTATCGTAGCGTGAACTAGATCAGACTTGACCTGACGAACTGCTTTGTCACATTCCTCCGACCACTCGAATGTTTTTTTATTTTTCTTACTACCATGTTCAACAATAAGTTTGTGCAAGGGTCTCAGCGCATCGGAAAGCCATGACAGAAAACGGTGATAATAGTTTATCATTCCAACAAATCGTTGCAATTGTTTTAACGAATGCGGTGTTGGAAATGATTGTATCGCCTCTACCTTCTTTGAGCATGGGGTAATTCCTTTATCTGAGATTGTATGCCCTAGAAAATCGATAGTAGAAAGTCCTAGCGCACACTTAGTTGGTTTGATTTTTATGTCGTATTCTGCTAGCCGATTGAATACCCTTTGTAAGTGTTCAAGGTGAAGTTCCTTTGTCGGACTAGCGATTAAAATGTCGTCAATGTAGACGAAATCGAAATCAAAACCGTTGAATAGACTGTTCATAAACCTTTGGAATGTTTGACCTGCATTTCTAAGGCCAAAAGGCATTCTTAAGAATTCGAACATTCCGAAAGGTGTTGTGATAGCTGTCTTGTGTACATCTTCCTCTGCTATTGGAATCATGTGATACGCCCTTATCAGATCTAATTTTGAAAAATACTTGCACCCGTGTAAATTCATAGTGAAATCCTGTATATGAGGAATGGGGTATCTATCTGGCGTTGTGATTGCATTTAGCAGACGGTAGTCGCCGCATGGTCGCCAATCTTGGTCTCCTTTTGGTACCATATGCATGGGGGAGGATCCTGGTGAGGAAGATAGACGACATATTCCAAGGTTTATCATTTGTTGGAATTCTGCTAAGGCAATTTTATGTTTCTCTGGATCAAGGCGACGTGGTTTTTGCAAATGGCAGTGGCCCTTTTGTCTCTATGTAATGCAAAACATTATGGTTTACCGGTTTCTTATAGTCTGGGGGCTCTAGCAACGAAGGAAATTGGTGCAAAACCTTTCCTAGTTCCCCAGCTTCTACCAAAAAATGTTTCGGAGATGGTGTATCTAGTTGTGCCAATGTGCCTTTGGTCGTTAATTGAGTCACCGAATCGAGTAATCTACGTCTTCTAAGATCCACCATTATATTATTTTTGAACAAAAAGTCCGCACCTATGATAGGTCGATTAACGGACGCAATTATAAAAACATGGCTGAAAAGTCTTTTTAAACCGAGACTTAACTGAAACAGCTTCGTACCATATGTCGCGATAGTACTACCATTGGCTGCTTGCAGTACCATGTCTGTTGGTTCCGACCAAACTAACTGGTATGACGGATACATCAGCTCCCGTGTCTATTAGGAATGTGAATGAAGTTACTTCATCATTTATAAATAGACGTGGAGGGAAACTGTTGTTTGCCCTTGGGAGATCCGCCACCTCCCGTGAGCCACTTAGTTTTTTTTGTTCCGCGCTTCATTAGCTGCTTGCGACGCTGTAAAATTACAGGGTTCCAAGCATCTATTGGCGGCATTTCCGAAACGGAAATGATACCAACAAAAAGGTTGCTTCCTTACGTTAGATGGGATTCTTTGTCGGATGCTCTGTTTTGTCCTGGAAACACTCCGCCCGCGGTTGCGAGGTCCCTGGTTGGAATTGAATGTCATCTTCTTCATCATATCTTTTATCTCGTTAACTTCACGACGAAGTATATTGGCCAGAGAATCCTGTGGCACTGAAGATCTAGCGTGCACTTCGGATATTCCCTCACCGTGTGTACACTCCCACAATCTATCGGCAATCCGCATTTGTTCGATGTGATCTTTGCTATCAACTGCTATCAATGCAACTTCGATAGATTTGGGCAACCTCGACTTCCACAGCTTTTTTACAAGTGCCATGGATAGATCTGTCGAATTTTCCGCGAGTTGAATCTTATGGCGATAGAACTCTGATGGAGTTCGATCACCAATTTCAACATGGTATAGAAGCTTTGATAAACGGGTCTCCTCGCTGCTTGTCAACCTATTCAACAATTGCTCCTTTAAATTGGAATATGGTTTGATCGGATCTGGATTTTTTATTATATCGAGAACCCTCCCCAACACCGCTTTAGAGAGTGCAGCAATAAGGTATGAATACTGCGTACGCTCCCGAGTGATTTTCGAAAGCTCAAACTCCGCTTCCGCTTGAGCGAACCAAACCTCTGGAACCTCCTCCCAAAATTGCGGTAGTTTTGTTGAAATGCGCTCCACCACCGGAGGAGAGTCTGGGGCCGACCGAACCCCCGAAACACCAGCTTCAGCAAGATTTTTTTCTCCAACTGGCAACATTACTACCTGCCTACTAAAATTCCTATTGAAAATATCTCTAATTTATACAATCTTTCGCGTTACGTATTCTTAAACGCTACCAAATGTGTTCTTGTAAAAAGTAATTTGTAAAATATGAATAGAAAAATATTCGAAATAAAAAAAAACGTGTATATAAAGGTGTCCCGCACGACAAAATCGAGCAGTTTTGTAGCTCGGATTTTCGATCGCTTTCCACCAAAAGCGATCGAAAAAGCGAGCAGAAATGTCAGGGAAAACGCTTGCATTCCGATCGAAGAACTATTTCAATCCTAAAATTTCAGCGCTGAAAATTTCGAAATATTTCATTTAAAAATTTGCAACAATCCCTAGCCGCAAAATTGAAGATTTCGGACGTCGTGTGGACGTCGTGTGGACGTCCACCAAACTTGTGGCAAAAAATTTATGGCAAAAATTGTGGCGGATTTCCCAGGGTTGTTGTATCGAATAGCAGCCACAAAAAAATAAATTTATGGATGGCTAGAAAAAAATGAATCTTGCCCTCCCCCTTACTCCTTCCTGGTCGGTAGTTGCGATCACACCAGCTGTTCATATGATGGTGGTGGGAGTGATATCGCTTATCTGCTGTCTTCTTTATCCGTTCTACCAGATCATACGCGTTTTCAGTGACGTCCTTCCGCACCTCCTTCGTTTTCCCAGCAGTTATTGGCGAATGCTTGACCTTGTGTGAGCGCGCTTGACTTGGGGTTATTGTTTTTTTCCTTCCCGTTTTTTTTTTTGGCTGCTGATGCATTGCGCGTTGGCTAGAGCGCCGTCGTTCGAATCTGGATTTGATCAACGCGCTAGTTGTCGTGTGGATGGAATCGATTTACCGTTCGAGCTATTTTCCGGATCGAATGAATCCATGCTTCGTACTGGTTTTATGTTATTTGTTAGTGCAGTTAGTTGCACCTATGCAAAAAAAAAATCAAACAAAAGATCATTCAATGCACTAGTCCGCTCATGTTAAGCCAACCAATGCTTAGTTAAAGCCAACGGAAGGTCAAATATTAAAATGAGGGATATCATTGAACACATATTGTCTTTTCATTATTTTTTTCTTTAATAATGTAAAAACCCTCCAATCTTCTCGCACCCCTCCCTCCCTCCCTTCCTCTCTCCCTCCCACCGGATTGAAGGTTAGGATTTACCCACCATGGTGTACCCTTTTAATCCTTATTACCGGGGTCTACTGTTCGGAAGAGAAAAAGAAACGTCTCCCCCGCCTCTCGCTCGATGCTGTAAGCGAGGAGCGACCCGCCCCGGCATGGCTGACGCATGCATCGCTCGCGTTGCCTGGCTTGCTCCTTCTCTCGCCTTTTTTGGAGACGCATCATCGTTGCGGATGGTGCTGCGCGGCCATGTCGCTGCCTGGAGGATGGCATAGAAAGTTGTGTTCTAGCCCGTCACTGTCCTGGCGATTGACGCAGGATGCGTAAGTGGCGTTTATGCTGCATGCATAGTCGATAGCGCTGCGGCTGCGCTCGGGGATTGGCTGTGGCGACCGGCCCCCGGGGGCCTCAAATGCCGGTGATGCAGCCGGACCTTTCACGCGCCAAACTGCTCTACGCGTCCCCGCATTCTATGTATGGCTTGGTTTGTTTCAGCTGCCCCTCGTTGTCGTACTACCCGAACACAACACAACAACATGACCGTCCTGCGTTCAAGCCTCGTTTCATCCTAGTGGCCCAGGACTGCCTATCTCGCTAGGGGTAAACCAATTAGTAACAGGTCACGTCAACTCGCTCGACTTAGCAACATGCTCGCCATGAGTTCAAGCCTCGTATGGACCGTCTATCGTAGCAACGGTTAACTATCCGGCATGACCGCGTAGGTCGTTGCGCCAAGAAGAAGAAAGGAGTGGCTGACGCTGACAGAAAAGCAATGGTTACTGTGTCAAATAAGAAAAAGATGAAGAAGCTTTGTACGATCCGCAGCTCATAAGATTGATGTGTACAATGTGGACAATACAGAAGGAAGAAAATCGACTTAAAAAAAATGCATGTTGATCCCTTCCTGTATGTCCTCCCCGTTCCTGTATGCTCCCTCCAGTTCGCTTCGTTCTCGTCCCCCTTTGTTTAGAACCCATCGTCGCTTCGGAACAGTAAACGCTATTACACGCAATCCCCGCTTTCATCTTCTCATCTCACCTCTTCGACTATAACCCTTCCTGCTCCTCCGCTTCCTTCCGCTCTTGTTAGCTCCCCATTTATTTACTCCCTTTCTCCTTCTTTCCTTCCCATTCCTTTTCTTTCGTAATGCTGTTCAATAATGCTAGCATAGTTTAGAATAACAAATGTAAACTGTATTTGCCGTAAGCCTTAAGGCAAACAATAGTGAAGTGCGGGCGGATTAACCAGTACACAAACTAAGCGGCCGCGTGAGGTCCCGAGGAAAGGATCCTTCGTAATCCTTTTTTTTTGTCGGAACCATCCGTAAACGATCCAGTTCATTTGTGTCGACTCGAACTCGTTGCAACCACGGGTCGGACTGGCGCCTGCCGAACTACCTAGCGCACTCGCTGACCACATACCAGCGCAATCACTTGGTCGATTGCAGCCCGTGGCCGATAAGACCCCACAGCTCCCTGCCATCTCCCTGCTCTCTTTGTTGTACAGGTTATTTCGCCATCCCCCACGTGCTGAGGCCGCGTGCGGCATTGCAAGCTCATACCTCCCGTACAAATTTTCTTCTTCTTCTTTGACGTAACGAACAATGCTGTAGACAGGGCTGAAACGACTTCTTAACCTTACTCAAATCACGCTATCGGATAGTCGGTTCTTGCTATCTGGAGAATGGTCCGGATAAGAATCGATCTCGTCCGGTCTCGTAGCAACCGGTCTCATCACAGCATGCGTTCAATGAGTCGGGGCGCAGGTCGAAGAGAGCACCAGAGTGACGATGAAAAGATTGCAGCTGATTGCTGTTTGGTTTAAAGGGTATACAACATGCAGCATTTAATTGTTCCTCAACCGCATAAAAAGTTTACCAAAATATGTCCCAAATCTACAAACATCATAATACTGTGTTTGAGGTTGTGTTAGTCACAAAACGCTTTAGGTGCAGTGTGGCACATAAACGTGCACGAATTGGTACATCATTTGGTGTGCCAGAGCCATTGCATCTAACAATTAACCCTTTAACTAACTTAACTTCCTTTAACGCATCAAGAGGATTCGCAGCCAATGTCACACACGGGAAAAACAAGGACAAAGAAAACTCCCTCACGTCCGAGAAAGAGCAGCAACAACCACAGATTTGCGCCAATAACTTGGTGAAAAAGCGACGGAACATCATCGCCTGTGAGCGAGAGTGAAACAGAAGTCATAACCATAATCTTCCCACCCATAATCAACAACCATAATTCGTGTGTGTGTGTTCGCCCCATACAAATGGCATAATTTTTATTTTCGCTTGGTCGAAAATCGCGGCGAAAACCCGATTTTGCGGCTGGGGATTTTGAATGCGAAATATTTCACAGCCATGAGCTGTGAAATATGTTTGCAGTTAGAGTTTGAGAATTTTTCAATCGCTTTGCGCAGCGGGGTGTGTCTTATTATAAATGTGTATGTGATGGTAATAAATGCGTGTAATATTTCAAAAATGTTTTTGTGTGAATATAATGGTAATGTTGTGAATGAATATATGTATAGAATATATGTGTTGGTGTACAATATTATATCGCCTACTCCTTCGCCAGCTGAACGGTTGTATTTATAATTTTACAAATTAAAAAAAATAATAATAAAAATGTTTTGGGACGAGCTCACCGCTGATGGTTGACGCCCCCTGGCGAAACGTTGCTCGGGACGCTGTGCGCACCGTGTACGGTGCGCGGTCTCTACTCGTTGTCCTCTTTCCGCGGAACGGTGCACTCGATGTCTTTCACAGCTGATGGTTTTCACGGTTGGCACACTGCGATGGTCCTCGTCTCTGGATGTTCGATTACGTACCGATGCCCGTGAAAAACGTGTCACGGAAAGTGATGATGATGAAGGGAATCTTACTCCTCTGGGATGATGCACGTGCCGCGATGGCTTCGATGAGGCTGCGATGAAAATGTACCGCGATGGCGGCGACCAAACTGCGATGAGGTGTACCGCGATGTTGATGGTACACGTGGTTTCCTGCGATGGAGTGTACCGCGATGGCGGTGGTACACGTGGTTTCTTGCACTGATCCAGCGGCTGCACGCCGGCTGTCGTTTATCCACGATACTACGGAATGCACAAGCCTGGGTCCGAAATGGGATACGGGCGAATACGTCTTATATGCCGCTATCGATGATATTTGCCCTGTGCTGGAGCAACGAGTGCAAGAGTTGGCGTTTCTTCACTGTTGCTGCGTGCTGCTGAGGGGCCGTGCGGGCGTTGAACCACACTTCTCTTCTCTACTGCTGCGGCCGGAGTTCGTCGGATTGGTGGTTGACGAATATAGCGACACGGTTACAACGCTGCTGTTGCGCGCTGCGCTGTAGTGATGTTTGGTCGATAAGGCAAGGCCTCCGACGCAGCACTGTCATATGCACGGTCACAATTCAGCTGATTATGCTGTTGCGGAACACCGGACCAAATGCACTTCTCACGGTGATCGTAGTGTATAGTGCACTCGTGTGGATGTTGCTTGACGATGTGTGACGACGTCAGCAAGGTTTGCGGTGCCGCACTTTCCAGAACTTCTTCGTGCTGTTGCTTGACCGCGTGGTCAATTTAGCGATGGCGAACGGGTGTTCGTTACGAGTACGGTGCTGTGCGTTGCGTTAGGGGATGCCCATTGAGGTTAAAAAAAACCTTCTGCGCTTCTGCAGTCACTATTTCGGGGCGATTTCCACTTATCACTGCACTTCGTACTTACACTTTTATCACGCGAGATCACGGCGGGGTCACCAATGTAATATTCCGGTGTCGATACGGAGGAAATTACTATTATTTTATTATACTCGCGTCCGTTCAGCCTGGCGGTCTAGCACAAAGAGAGCGATCCCTTTCTCCTGACTTTCTTAACTAGCCTAATTCGCTTGTCTAGGCTCTCATTCCTTGACACTCATATTACACCTACACCTGTACTACTTACGGCTCTAAAGCCTCTAATCTAAAGCTCTCAACCTAAAGCTAAAGCACTAAAGCTCTGACGCATGGTGTTTCACATGTAGGTGGCGCTGATCACCACAAGTGCATTGAGTTATCGACTAAAAGATGGCGAGATCAAAATTATAATGAGATCGAGTAAATTCGAAACCTTGCATGAAGCAATAGAGCGAGCAGTAGAGTTGGAGCTAGAAGACAGAATGCAAAAGGGTAAGAATGATCATATAAAGATCCTCTATTCAAACGCTACAAGGAACAATAGAGGGTATGGAAACAATTACCAAGGAAGGAACAATTGCTAAAAATTCCCAAATAATAATAGATTTCTGACGCAAAACCCACCCGTAAGATATAGACAGAACAACAACAGAAATAATATGGCATCTAATTCGTAATCTAGCTCCAAGCTAATTACGGCATCTAAAAAGCTAGAGCTAGATCATTCTTTGCTTCTAATGATATATAAGGAGTACTATCCTTTTTCAATCGTAGAAGATAAGTATTTTATAAAATTCATGAAAAATGCTTGTCCTAACTACGACCTGCCAAAACTCTTTCAAACGCTGCTCTTTCGCGATTGTACGGTGAAGCACTTGAGCGATAAAATTGAAGCTAGATTCAGCGTCACATATTTCCATCACTGTTGATACCTGGACTAACACCAATCACGATAGCTTTGGTGCAATTACTGATCATTTCAGCGACAATGATTCTCAAATCGTTTCATACTTGCTTGAATGTTCAGAATTTTCATTAAGTCATACAGCTTCGAATATTGAAATATGGGTAAAAGAGATATTACAAAGCTTTTATGTACACTAAAAAGTTTTTGTAGTGGTAACAGATATGCAAATATGAAAGCAGCTGCACACCGTCAAAATTTTCAACCCCTTCCATGTAGTGCTCATTCTTTAAATCTTGTTTTTAACACGCTTTGCAAGTACGGATAAAAAATAATAATAGAAGAAGTCAAATAAAATGTTTTACATTTTAGAAAAAGCAATAAAGCTTCTCACAAGCTTTTAAAAATGCAAAAAAACATGAAACGTCCTCCTTTAAAGTAAACCCAAAATTGCCCAATAAGATGAAATTCTACTTACGAAATAATAGATCGTATAATTAAAAATAACATCCCTGTGGTATCATTTTTGGCCGCGGAAGGATTTAATTATAAGCTACAAAAAAGATGAACGGTGGTAATGGACCAGGCTGTTAAAATTTTAAGGATGTTTGACAGGGTAACTACTGAAATTATGGGAGAAAAAAGTGTGAGCCTTTCTAAAATGGGAGTTTCGATACGTTCACTAAAATATCAAATTATTTCTAAAAAGAGCAGGGATACATTTAGCGTTGAAATCGAGCTCGAAACGGAACTCGACTCAAGGTTTTTGATCTTTTAAATTCTGAATTGGTCTCTTTTTCAATAATGTTAGACCCTTGATTAAAAAAACGGTTTTTAGGGAAAGCAGCGATTTATGAAGTATCGTATAAAAAAAAATTATGAACAAAATAATCAATACTGAAAACGGAACAAATAATAACGAAAACGAAGATATTAATGATAATAGTGATGACGAAATTTGAGATTACTTAAAACAATATGACACAAACGGAGAAACAATTACTCCTTGATCGCATGAAGCTTCAGAATTAGATTCATTTTTGAGAGAAAAAAATTTAGCAGTTAAGGATAACCCCCTTAAATGGTGGCAACAGCGAAAAAGTATTTATCTTTATCTTTTTCAACTAGCAAAAAAATATTGAAGCATTCCGGCATCTGTTACTTGCGAACGATTTTTTTCTAAACCTGGGCAAATCTCAACTGAAAGAAGGAATAAATTAACTTCAAAAAAGCTAAAAGAAATTTTGTTTATGCGGCCCCAATAATACATAATTTCTCAGCCTTGCATTTAGAATCTTTTCAATAACATTTATTGAATGAAAACCTTTTCTTGTTACTACTATTATACTATTGTTTGCTGTAAGTATTGTACTATTGTTTGCTGTAATAGCTGTAAGTTCCGCATCTTGGGAGTCCGCACCTTGGGAGCACCGATGACAAGAAAGATGGCTTCTATACGCAGCTGGAGAGGGAGTACGACCGCTGCCCAAAACATGACGTGAAGGTCGTCATCGGAGTCCTTAATGCTCAGGTCGGACAGGAGAAGGTATATAAACCAACGATTGGAAGCTTCAGCGTCCACCAGCTGACAAACGACAACGGCCTCAGGCTGATAAAATTTGCCTTCTCCAAGCACATGAGCATCCGCAGCACCTTCTTCCAGCATACACACCGCCATAGCTACACCTGGGGACACCCGAGGGGTGATTCAAAGTCCTAAATCGTTCACGTGCTGATTGACGGAAGGTACTTCTCGGATATTATCTCGTTAAAACGTATAGAGGCGCAAACGTCGACTCAGACCATTTCCTGGTCATGGTAAAGCTGCGCCAGAAACTCTCCGTGGTTAACAACCAATGAAGTCAGCCTACCACGACACCATAGACCAGAAGGAGCTATGGAACATCATGCAGCGGTTCCACTTCCCTTTGAAGTTGATCCGGCTGTTAGAGGCCACCATGAACGGGGTGCTGTGCAAGGTGAGAGTATCTTGACGTCGGAATCGTTCGAATCTCACAGGGGTCTGAGGCAAGGTGACGGACTCTCCTGTCTGCTCTTTAACATCGCTCTAGAAGGTGTCACTCGAGGCGCTAGGCTAGACCACGACATCCGTGGCACGATCCTCTACCGATATCTCCAATTTATTGGCTTTTCGGATGACATCGACATCATCGGCAGGACAACAGCAGGTGTACAAGAATTGGATTGAGAATCAATGCGTCGAAGACGAAGTACCTGCTTGCCGGTGACTCAGACCATCTGGGAAGCAGTGTATTAGTTGACGGCGACAGTCTCGAGGTGATAAAGGAGTTTTGCTATCTCGGGACGGTAGTTACTTCGGACAACGACATCAGCAGCGAAATCGTATTGTGCAGGGGAATCGTGCATGCTATGGGCTTCACCGACTGCTGAGATCCAGAAGACTTCAATCCCGCACGAAATGTGAGGTATATCGTAAATTGATTCGCCCGGTGGTCCTCTACGGACACGAATCCTGGACCATCCGAGCGACGCACCGTGTTTGAGCAACGCATCCTCCGGACTATCTTTGGCGATGTGTTCGAGCATAGAGCGTGGAGGAGAAGGATGAACCACGAGCTTGCTGAGCTGTACGGTGTACCGAGCATCGTGACGGTGTCGAAGGCTGGGGCATGTCATGAGGATGCCGTACTCATGCCCCACCAAGAAGGTGTTCGACAGCGATCCCCAGTTCGGCATAAGGCACATCGACGTGGTGCAGATGAATTGTATATTAGGTTTATTTCAGATATTCAAAAACTATTTGCAAATACGTGATTTGCAGCGTAATTGATCGTTGGGATATTTGTTAACTTTCCTTTCCTTTTCTTTCCTTGTATGGTTATAGTTGATTAAGTTTCAAATATCTCAAGGCGCCAATTTGATCTTAACTCGCTTTGAAAATTTCTGCAATAAATCAACCTTTTCAATCAAATCAGCTAAAGCTTTAGTATTTTCATCGTTAGGGTAATAAGTTTGAAGAGCTGTAGCGGTAGTGCGAGAAACAATTCTGCAGCTCGACGTACATTTTGACGCTGTTAGGGATTTGTATCTATATGTGCCATAGTCAGTACGTGAAAAGTTGCTGGTTTCTATGTGTTTACCGTTCAAACCCATGATCCAATAACTAGTTTCTCAACAATTTTAGAATGTCTGGCATTACATATACATTTTCGTTTGTCTTAGGATGTAAAAAATATGGGTTTTTGATATCATCCCTGGAACCTCCTTCCATAATTTAATATTTGCTTGGCAATTATTGCTACAACATCACTACAACATGTATCATCTTATCACTGAGTTTTGTTATTATCTCAATCAATCATTCAGTCAATCAGTCAGTTTTTTATTCATTTTTTATCAAAAGCGATAAAAATTGGTTGCTTCCATTGTTCCAATCCCGCGCATCATTATTACTAGTAAAAAATCAAAAGCACCGACTACGAGACACCTTCATCTCATCGAACGACAAGACACATGTGGCGTACCTCGCACGCAAGCTGCACCACACTACAGGTGTGTAGTTGCGCTAATACACCACACCTGCGTTACACCACACTTGCGTTACACCGCATGCAAGCAATCGGCATAATTCGGTAATCGTACCGAACCGGATAATTGCACTACCGTGCATCGGAAATAGAATAAAAATGATCTCTTTTTATTTTGACCGCTAAGCGAAGCACACGTGAGTACAATCAATCCAACACATCCGAAGTAGCTTATCTATCCATATGACTCAATGTTTGTGCAAAGGACCCAATCAATCTTAAACTATATTCTAGAATGCCTTGTTTAAGCTCAATCCTGCTTGCATAACGTTGTAATGTTCTTGTGGATGGCAAAGGAATTTTTAAATCAATAATTATATATTTATAAGCCCTTTCACTGAAATATTTTAATACACAGAGTGTGCGGGCTAAATTTGACACCTGGCCTTTGGGTTTATATCTCAGGGTTGAGTTGACGTATCGAAATCAGTGATATGTCATTCGATTGCTAAAAGTTGTGCGAACAAGTGTAAAAAATGTCTAGCACCGTAAATATGTGGAACCCGTCCGAATTGTACAAGCGCGTAACGTGTGTTATGATGGTTCGTGCTGGCCATACGAATGCCGAAATTCCGAAGGCGGCGATGTGTTCGCTGAACACCGTAAAAACAATACGGTGGCCAATGGGCGGCTGTACGTTTGGCAGCAGAATTCTGCACCATGCCATACGGCCGTAAAAACACGCCAATGGCTCACTGTCAATTTCGACCGATACACCAGCACTGACGTTTGGCCACCCAGCTCCCCTGACCTTAATCCTATGGATTACTTTGTGTGGGGCACAGTTGAGCGGGACACCAACAGGGCGTCCTGCAATACCAAAGCGGAGCTGGTGGCCAGAATAAAGGCCGTGTTTGCGGCCATCCCCAGAGACATGGTTGTCCGGGCTTGCGCGCGGTTCCGGAAGCGGGTGCAGGCGGCCATCGACGCAGAGGAAGGGTACTTCGAATAAAAAATGCGGCAAACATGGTAAGCTAAACTTTGTAGATTTTTTTTTTAATATTTAACATAAATTTGCTAAAAATTCCTTTGCTATTCCCTCAGAAACTGTCAAATTTATCTCGAACACCCTGTAAATGCTGCTTAAAGTTCTTACATTGAAAATCTTACTCTTTTTTTATTTTTATTTTTTCTTTGGCTCAACAACCGATGTCGGTCAACGCCTGCCTGTACCCATTTGTGGGCTTTGGCTTTCAGTGACTAATTGATTCCCCCCCATAGCAGGATAGTCAGTCCTACGTATGGCGGCGCGGTCTTTTGGGGATTGAACCCATGACGGGCATGTTGTTAAGTCGTACGAGTTGACGACTGTACTACGAGACCGGCCTCCTGAATTGCCTACTAGCCTTAAAATGCAAATTACAGAAATTTGCCACTCTTTCCTCTAACTCATTTAACGGTTTTTGGGCGCATGGTCCACCCCCAGTAGCCTCAAGAGACTTTTTATTGTATCGCAGCTTCCTTTTCACCGCACATTTATAATCAAACCAAACCTGAAACATAAAATAATAAATTATAGTATATTAATTTGCCAGGTGCATCCAATGCCATGCCATACAACATGCCATCAACGGCGTGTTGGCGACGATAGAAAAAAAAAATAATAGTAGTACCCAAGAAAAGCGTCTCGAGAGTGTGACAGAAAAGAGAACAATGGTATCACATCTTAATACCAAGATAAGCACGCGTATATATTACAATAACAAATATAAAAACGTACCCGCTTCCATGTCGCACTGGATTTTATTGGCGGTCCCAGAGCTTTTAGGTTGGACTCCACTTTAGTTCAGAAGCTTTTTTGGTCTCCCTTAAATAGCCCTCGTGCTATTCGGGTACCTCTTCTAGCAGCGTAACCAACTGCTGGTATTATACTATAGTAGTACGTGTTTCACCAGTTGTCCTATATAATATTTTAAAAAATCGGTGTGTTATTCACATTATTTTCATGGCATAATATTATTTCGATTATTTTTTTTTAATTTTTGTACTTACATTTTGCTTAATTTGTTTTAGATATTGATAACAATGTACAATTTATCAACTCACTTTCCGTCGCTTCGACCTAACGGCAAAACGTTTGATAAAAACCGGTCTTCTTTTGAGTCAGGTAATGCAAACGCCCGTCAAACTGTTTCGTTAAGTTTGGTATGTCAAACGAAAAGCAAATAGAGGTGTCAAACTCGCATCATAATACCAACACTGAGTTTTTGAGACTTTTTTTCAAGCAATCGAGTCAGATAATCGGCACTATAATCGGTATTATACAAGCTTGTAAGAGACTTCTTTCGTTGACTAGAGCCATTGCCGCCAAATTGATCTGAAATGACTTTGTTTGTTAAAACAAACTACAACGCGAAACGCAGGAAATATCATACCAATTTATATTTATATATACGTGTGGCGTATCATTGTTCTTTAAATGTTTTTGACAATAGTGTCGATTATCTGATTCAAACGGAAAAGTATCAAACAAAACCGCGGTACACGAACTGAAACAAAATCGGTATTATACAAGCTTTTTAGAGACTTCTTTCGTTGACACGAGACATTGCTACCAAATTGATCTGAAATTAATTTGTTTGTCAAAACAAACTGCAACGCGTAACGCAGGAAGTATCGTACTAAATAATAATTATTTCTACATGTGGCATATTATTGTTCTTTAAATGTGTTTGGCAATGTCATGCAAAGTAGCGCTTGTGTAACGATTCTCTAATTTATGTGTATTTTGTTATTCCCACCCTTTTCCCAGTGAATAATTACAAAAAATCTCTTTTGAATGTAATTACATGCAATTCGTGTGGTTTAAATATATGTATTTAGTAGTTAAACCGTAAAACAAAACGCTTTCCGTAGCTTAAACCCAACGGAAAGCTGTTGGACAAAAAACGGTCTCCGTTTGAGTCAGGTAATGCAAGTGACCTTCGTTCAGTTCGATATATCAAACCAGAGACAAATCGCGTGCTCTGACACGGATCATAATAGAAAATGAGCATTTTTGATACTTTTTCTCAAACAGTTGAGTCACATAAGTGTCGATTATCTGATTCAAACGGAAATGTGTCAAACAAAATCGCGCTACACGAACTGAAACGAAATCGGTATTATACAAGCTTGTTAGAGACTTCTTTCGTTGACTCGAGACATTGCTACCAAATTGATCTGAAATGGACTTGTTTGTCAAAACAAACTGCAACGCGTGACGCAGGAAGTATCGTACCAATTTATAATTATTTCTACGTGTGGCATATTATTGTTCTTTAAATGTGTTTGGCAATGTCATGAAAAGTAGCGCTTGTGGTATGATTTTCTAATTTCTGTGTATTTTGTAATTCCCACCCTTTTTGTAGTGAATAATTACAAAAAATCCCTTTTGAATTTAATTACATGCAATTCATGTGGTTTAAATATATGTATTTAGTAGTTAAACCGTAAAACAAACCGCTTTCCGTAGCTTTAACCTGACGGAAAGCTGTTTGGCAAAAAACGGTCTCTGTTTGAGTCAGGTAATGCAAATGACCTTCGTTCAGTTCGATATATCAAACCAGAGACAAATCGAGTTCTCTAACACGGATCATAATAGAAAATGAGCATTTTTGATACTTTTTCTCAAGCAGTTGAGTCACATAATCGGCACTATAATCGGCACTAATGTCATGCAAAGTTATGTTTCTCTTATTTCTGTACATTTTGTTATTGCCACCCTTTTTAAGTAAATAATTACAAAAAAACCTTCTGAATATAATACGTGTGGTTTAAAAATATGTATTTAGTAGTTAAACCGTAAAACAAAACGATTTCCGTAGCTTTAACCTGACGGAAAGCTATTGGACAAAAACGGTCTCCGTTTGAGTCAGGTAATGCAACTGAACTTAGTTCAGTTAGATATATAAAACCAGAGACAAATCGCGTGCTCTAACACAGGTCATAATAGAAAATGAGCATTTATGATACTTTTTCTCAAACACTCGAGTCACACAATTGGCCCTATAATTACATGTGTTAACATGAACAACACAAGGCTACAGCTAACAGTCGGTATATTTTGATATGCCAAATGTCGTTTTGAGATTAGTTCGAGATCGGACAAAACTCTACAATCAAACAACAAAGGACAGAGGAGTACAAACTGATATCCCCGAAAAGGGACTTTAGGGAGATTATACGGTTCCCTAACACTGGCACAGGGGCTTCGGATGAGCTTTAGAAAGGCGTCTTACTCGGTTGAGGTTCAGGATACAAGAGAGCGTTTATTCGCTATTGTCACATCGAGGCGCATAAGGACAAGTATCTTATGCGCCTTGTTTACGCCCACGAGTTGGGCGATTATATTATAATGCTGCTATCGAGCAGTTTCCTAATGCTGCTATCGAGCAGTTCCCTAATCTTGCTGTCGAGCAGTTTCCTAACATAGTTCCCTACATCACTTCCCCCTTTAAAAATTAATAGCGCTGCGGTATTGTGATCGAACGGCCGAATCGTGTAGTGTACGTTTTTTTATCATGCCCTGTCGTGTTTGTTTCCGAGAGAGGATCTTCTTGAGCGATTGGTTGTTCCTGTGTGTCTATGTGTGCTGCCTTTACACGATCTATCGATACATCGACGTTTCGACCTCTAACGCATATGACGAACGTTTTCTCTTTTTTACTAATGATCCTAAAGGGTCCGTCGTACGGAGGTGTTAGTGTCGGTCTAACGGCATCAATACGAAGCCACACATGCGTGCACGATTGCAACTCTGTTTGAACGTATGGTTGGGATTTGTTGTGGTGCTGAGTTTGTGTTGCTTTTACATGGCTCATTATTTTTTTTAGCTTGTCAACGTATTCCGGGGTCGCGTTTACGTGAGATGTACTAGTATCAAAAAACTCTCCGGGTAAACGAAGCGTTGTTCCGTACGTAAGCTCTGCTACAGTTGCGCCGATATCTTTTTTTATTGTTGACCTTAGACCCAATAATACGATTGGTAATACCTCAGTCCATCGTGTACGGTCGTGGCACATTATTGCAGATTTTAACTGTCGGTGTACTCGTTCGATCTGACCATTAGCTTGCGGATGATAAGGTGTTGTTCGTAAGTGATCTATGCCCAGCGTTACAAATATTTGTTTAAAGAGCTCCGACTCGAATTGTCTGCCTTGATCTGTTGTAACTTTCGCTGGCACTCCGAATCTCGATACCCAATGATTTACAAATGCTTTTGTTACGGTTTCTGCAGTCATGTTAGGAAGTGGAATTGCTTCGGGCCAACGAGTGAATTTGTCTATCATTGTTAGACAATAAAGATTCCCTTCTGATGGTGGTAATGGGCCTATTAAGTCGATATGGACGTGACAAAATCTGTGATCTGGTACGTTTATATGATTTATCGGAGTGTGATTGTGACGTATGATTTTAGTTTTTTGGCATGCTAAACAGTGTGTGACGAAATGTTTGCAATCTTTGCGCATGGAAGGCCAAACGAATCTTTCGGAGATCATTTGTGTTGTTGCTTTTATTCCCGGGTGCGATATATTATGTAGTTTTTCTATAATTCGTCTTCTGAGCGGCAGGGGAACGAATGGCCTTATTTTTGCGGTAGATGTGTCGCAGAAAATTGCCGTTTTTGTTCCGGGCATGTTGAGCTCTTTCAGTGTTAGTGTTGTGTTTGCAGGTGCATTTTTTAAATATTGCATTGTTTCGGTGTCACTGCGTTGGAGCTTTGCCATGTGTTCGTAGTCTATAGTATGACTGTTAATAGCGTCAACTCTGCTTAACATATCCACGATTATGTTTTTTTCGCCGGAAACGTGACGGATGTCTGTCGTGTATTCGCTGATGAAGCAGAGTCTGCGTTGTTGCGTTGGATGAGCTCTTTCTGGGCGTTGTTGGAAGGCAGTTATTAATGGCTTGTGATCCGTGTATACGCAAAATTCTCGTGCTTCAAGTAAGTCTTTAAAGTATCGCACTGATTCGTAAATGGCATATAACTCTCGGTAGTACGTGCTTTCCTTTTGCAAACAAGGTGATAGGCATTTAGAAAAAAAAGCTAAGGGTTGTGGACCGTTTTTGTCGATCTGTTGGAGGACACCACCGATCGCGTGATTTGAAGCGTCTACGTTAAGAGCGAGTCTGGCATGTGGTGAAGGGTGCGCGAGAGTTGCGGCATTTGCCAAGTCTTCCTTGCATTTGGAAAATGCGGCATTTGTCTCTTTGTTCCAGATTAGTGTGCTAGTGTCATTGCGCTTATTCCCCTTGATCATTTTTTGTAAAATATTTTGCGTATGAGCGGCGTGTGGCATGAATCGACGGTAAAAATTGATTGCCCCGAGGAATCTTTTAAGCTGTTTAGCCATCACCGGCTTAGGAAAGTCTATTATTGCTTGTACTTTAAAAATTGCATGTAAATGCCGTTGTAAAGTTTGCCCAGCGTTCCTTAAGCCAAACGTCATGAACATAAATTCATATAGGCCGAACGGAGTGGTTATAGCAGTTTTTGGTATATCCTCTCTCGCTACCGGTATCTGGTGATACGCTCTTTGGAGATCAATACATGTGAAAATGTGAGCTCCACTGAGAATGTTACTCACGTCCTGAATGTTCGGGACTGGGTAGCGATCGGGAATGGTAACGGCGTTAAGGCTTCGGTAGTCTCCACACGGTCTCCACGAGCCATCTGATTTTTTACCATATGTAATGGGCTTGCCCAGTTGCTCTTTGACGGTCTACAAATACCCTGCTTGACGAGGAACTGAAATTCAGTTTTTGCCTCTTTCATTTTTTCTAACGGCAATCTACGCGGGCGATTAAAAATTGGCGGACCTGTTGTTAATATTTGGTGTTCAACTTGGTGACAAGGTTTTTTTAGTGTGTTCAGCTTCGTTATATCGCGAAACTCTTCTAATAGTGTCACAAAGGGATTTTCGGTCGAGAAAGCTTTTATGGTGGGTATATCTACTGCATTTATGTTGCATATTTCACTGTTTGTCTTATTATCGACCAATCTTTTTCTTTTCACGTCAACAAGCAAATCGAAATGAGCAAGAAAGTCTGCGCCAATAATTGGGCTTCCTACATCCGCTATGACAAAATCCCATGTGAACTGCCGTGCAAATCCGAGGTCAACGGTCATACGCTTAGTGCCGTAGGTGGCTATGGATGTATTGTTCGCGGCGAATAGTGTTCGTTTAGAAGTTTTGGTTCGTTCATGCGCGGTAGGGGGAATGACCGAAATATCGGCACCGGAGTCGATCAGGTAGCGATTGCACAAGCTATTATCTACTTTGTGAACTCTACGAATGTGTATAGGCACTTGTGTAGCGGTGTGTTTTAGAGTGTTACCGGAAGTGGGGTTCGGAGTGTTACCGGGGATGTGGTTCGGAGTGTTACCGGAACTATGGTTAGTGTGATCCTGGCTCTTATTAATAAATGTGTTGCGCAGATTAGTTCGGAGTGGTTCTTTTGTGGGGTTATAATGATCGGATTCGAAAGAAAATGATACGCGTTTGCGGTTGGAACTACTTACGGTTTGTTCCTTGAGTATACCGGCATACCTTCCTCGAAAAAAATGCATGGGCTGCTGCTGTCGCCTTCCTTCTCTTTCTCGCATTTTTCCGCTTTCGCTCCATGCTGAAGGTGGTACCAGCATATCCATCTACGGCTGTGGGATGAGAACGGCTGTCGATAACCGCGCGATGAACTCCTTCGGTCCCTTGACCTTGATGTGTAGCGGGGGCGTGACGTGTGCTGCGATGGGCGTCGGTCCACTGATAGTATTTCGTCCATCCGTTGAAAAAGTTCCTCGATTCGGTATTCTAGTGATGCAATGTAATCGGGCGTTGTGTGAGTTGTATGCTGCGTACGGATTTCATCTCGTTGTACTGCAGCAATGTCGGTACGTGGCATCTCCATGATTTTGTCGGCCACGTTCGCCTGATCGTCGAGCTTTGCGTTGGGTATGGCAGTGATGATGGACCGCACGGTGCTTGGCAGTGCGCGGAGCCATAAGTTGAGCAACACACTTTCTGGACATTCTTCTCCGCCTAACCTTCGCATCTCGGACAGCAGCATGCTAGGCTTCCGGTCGCCCAAGTAAATGCCAGATAGGAGGCTGGTTAAGCGTTGGTTTTCCGATGGCTGGAAATACGCCAGTACGGCGTTTTTCAGCGTCTGGTAACGATCGGTGATCTCGCTTTTGTTGCACTTAGCGATGGCCGCATAAACATATTTGGCACGGTTACCAAGCGCCACGATGATGGTGTTGAACTTTTGCCTGTCCGATTTTACGTCGTTTACGCTAAATGCTGCTTCCAGACAGAGGAACCAGGTATCGACATCGACCGCGTCGAAATCGGGGATATTGATTTTTGATATCACGTGCCTTTCCTCCGTCTCCGTCTTGACACCTGCATGGGAAGTGCAGGGAACCGCGCTCGGCGCGGTAGGGAACGCTGCTTCGGGATTCATCTCGTGTCACAGGCGCAAAAAAAACACGGGCGCTTCGCGGGACGGATGTTTAGCCTGAGCTTTTAGATTTCACTATCACGTCGGGGTCACCACTTTAGGGAGATTATACGGTTCCCTAACACTGGCACAGGGGCTTCGGATGAGCTTTAGAAAGGCGTCTTACTCGGTTGAGGTTCAGGATACAAGAGAGCGTTTATTCGCTATTGTCACATCGAGGCGCATAAGGACAAGTATCTTATGCGCCTTGTTTACGCCCACGAGTTGGGCGATTATATTATAATGCTGCTATCGAGCAGTTTCCTAATGCTGCTATCGAGCAGTTCCCTAATCTTGCTGTCGAGCAGTTTCCTAACATAGTTCCCTACATCACTTCCCCCTTTAAAAATTAATAGCGCTGCGGTATTGTGATCGAACGGCCGAATCGTGTAGTGTACGTTTTTTTATCATGCCCTGTCGTGTTTGTTTCCGAGAGAGGATCTTCTTGAGCGATTGGTTGTTCCTGTGTGTCTATGTGTGCTGCCTTTACACGATCTATCGATACATCGACGTTTCGACCTCTAACGCATATGACGAACGTTTTCTCTTTTTTACTAATGATCCTAAAGGGTCCGTCGTACGGAGGTGTTAGTGTCGGTCTAACGGCATCAATACGAAGCCACACATGCGTGCACGATTGCAACTCTGTTTGAACGTATGGTTGGGATTTGTTGTGGTGCTGAGTTTGTGTTGCTTTTACATGGCTCATTATTTTTTTTAGCTTGTCAACGTATTCCGGGGTCGCGTTTACGTGAGATGTACTAGTATCAAAAAACTCTCCGGGTAAACGAAGCGTTGTTCCGTACGTAAGCTCTGCTACAGTTGCGCCGATATCTTTTTTTATTGTTGACCTTAGACCCAATAATACGATTGGTAATACCTCAGTCCATCGTGTACGGTCGTGGCACATTATTGCAGATTTTAACTGTCGGTGTACTCGTTCGATCTGACCATTAGCTTGCGGATGATAAGGTGTTGTTCGTAAGTGATCTATGCCCAGCGTTACAAATATTTGTTTAAAGAGCTCCGACTCGAATTGTCTGCCTTGATCTGTTGTAACTTTCGCTGGCACTCCGAATCTCGATACCCAATGATTTACAAATGCTTTTGTTACGGTTTCTGCAGTCATGTTAGGAAGTGGAATTGCTTCGGGCCAACGAGTGAATTTGTCTATCATTGTTAGACAATAAAGATTCCCTTCTGATGGTGGTAATGGGCCTATTAAGTCGATATGGACGTGACAAAATCTGTGATCTGGTACGTTTATATGATTTATCGGAGTGTGATTGTGACGTATGATTTTAGTTTTTTGGCATGCTAAACAGTGTGTGACGAAATGTTTGCAATCTTTGCGCATGGAAGGCCAAACGAATCTTTCGGAGATCATTTGTGTTGTTGCTTTTATTCCCGGGTGCGATATATTATGTAGTTTTTCTATAATTCGTCTTCTGAGCGGCAGGGGAACGAATGGCCTTATTTTTGCGGTAGATGTGTCGCAGAAAATTGCCGTTTTTGTTCCGGGCATGTTGAGCTCTTTCAGTGTTAGTGTTGTGTTTGCAGGTGCATTTTTTAAATATTGCATTGTTTCGGTGTCACTGCGTTGGAGCTTTGCCATGTGTTCGTAGTCTATAGTATGACTGTTAATAGCGTCAACTCTGCTTAACATATCCACGATTATGTTTTTTTCGCCGGAAACGTGACGGATGTCTGTCGTGTATTCGCTGATGAAGCAGAGTCTGCGTTGTTGCGTTGGATGAGCTCTTTCTGGGCGTTGTTGGAAGGCAGTTATTAATGGCTTGTGATCCGTGTATACGCAAAATTCTCGTGCTTCAAGTAAGTCTTTAAAGTATCGCACTGATTCGTAAATGGCATATAACTCTCGGTAGTACGTGCTTTCCTTTTGCAAACAAGGTGATAGGCATTTAGAAAAAAAAGCTAAGGGTTGTGGACCGTTTTTGTCGATCTGTTGGAGGACACCACCGATCGCGTGATTTGAAGCGTCTACGTTAAGAGCGAGTCTGGCATGTGGTGAAGGGTGCGCGAGAGTTGCGGCATTTGCCAAGTCTTCCTTGCATTTGGAAAATGCGGCATTTGTCTCTTTGTTCCAGATTAGTGTGCTAGTGTCATTGCGCTTATTCCCCTTGATCATTTTTTGTAAAATATTTTGCGTATGAGCGGCGTGTGGCATGAATCGACGGTAAAAATTGATTGCCCCGAGGAATCTTTTAAGCTGTTTAGCCATCACCGGCTTAGGAAAGTCTATTATTGCTTGTACTTTAAAAATTGCATGTAAATGCCGTTGTAAAGTTTGCCCAGCGTTCCTTAAGCCAAACGTCATGAACATAAATTCATATAGGCCGAACGGAGTGGTTATAGCAGTTTTTGGTATATCCTCTCTCGCTACCGGTATCTGGTGATACGCTCTTTGGAGATCAATACATGTGAAAATGTGAGCTCCACTGAGAATGTTACTCACGTCCTGAATGTTCGGGACTGGGTAGCGATCGGGAATGGTAACGGCGTTAAGGCTTCGGTAGTCTCCACACGGTCTCCACGAGCCATCTGATTTTTTACCATATGTAATGGGCTTGCCCAGTTGCTCTTTGACGGTCTACAAATACCCTGCTTGACGAGGAACTGAAATTCAGTTTTTGCCTCTTTCATTTTTTCTAACGGCAATCTACGCGGGCGATTAAAAATTGGCGGACCTGTTGTTAATATTTGGTGTTCAACTTGGTGACAAGGTTTTTTTAGTGTGTTCAGCTTCGTTATATCGCGAAACTCTTCTAATAGTGTCACAAAGGGATTTTCGGTCGAGAAAGCTTTTATGGTGGGTATATCTACTGCATTTATGTTGCATATTTCACTGTTTGTCTTATTATCGACCAATCTTTTTCTTTTCACGTCAACAAGCAAATCGAAATGAGCAAGAAAGTCTGCGCCAATAATTGGGCTTCCTACATCCGCTATGACAAAATCCCATGTGAACTGCCGTGCAAATCCGAGGTCAACGGTCATACGCTTAGTGCCGTAGGTGGCTATGGATGTATTGTTCGCGGCGAATAGTGTTCGTTTAGAAGTTTTGGTTCGTTCATGCGCGGTAGGGGGAATGACCGAAATATCGGCACCGGAGTCGATCAGGTAGCGATTGCACAAGCTATTATCTACTTTGTGAACTCTACGAATGTGTATAGGCACTTGTGTAGCGGTGTGTTTTAGAGTGTTACCGGAAGTGGGGTTCGGAGTGTTACCGGGGATGTGGTTCGGAGTGTTACCGGAACTATGGTTAGTGTGATCCTGGCTCTTATTAATAAATGTGTTGCGCAGATTAGTTCGGAGTGGTTCTTTTGTGGGGTTATAATGATCGGATTCGAAAGAAAATGATACGCGTTTGCGGTTGGAACTACTTACGGTTTGTTCCTTGAGTATACCGGCATACCTTCCTCGAAAAAAATGCATGGGCTGCTGCTGTCGCCTTCCTTCTCTTTCTCGCATTTTTCCGCTTTCGCTCCATGCTGAAGGTGGTACCAGCATATCCATCTACGGCTGTGGGATGAGAACGGCTGTCGATAACCGCGCGATGAACTCCTTCGGTCCCTTGACCTTGATGTGTAGCGGGGGCGTGACGTGTGCTGCGATGGGCGTCGGTCCACTGATAGTATTTCGTCCATCCGTTGAAAAAGTTCCTCGATTCGGTATTCTAGTGATGCAATGTAATCGGGCGTTGTGTGAGTTGTATGCTGCGTACGGATTTCATCTCGTTGTACTGCAGCAATGTCGGTACGTGGCATCTCCATGATTTTGTCGGCCACGTTCGCCTGATCGTCGAGCTTTGCGTTGGGTATGGCAGTGATGATGGACCGCACGGTGCTTGGCAGTGCGCGGAGCCATAAGTTGAGCAACACACTTTCTGGACATTCTTCTCCGCCTAACCTTCGCATCTCGGACAGCAGCATGCTAGGCTTCCGGTCGCCCAAGTAAATGCCAGATAGGAGGCTGGTTAAGCGTTGGTTTTCCGATGGCTGGAAATACGCCAGTACGGCGTTTTTCAGCGTCTGGTAACGATCGGTGATCTCGCTTTTGTTGCACTTAGCGATGGCCGCATAAACATATTTGGCACGGTTACCAAGCGCCACGATGATGGTGTTGAACTTTTGCCTGTCCGATTTTACGTCGTTTACGCTAAATGCTGCTTCCAGACAGAGGAACCAGGTATCGACATCGACCGCGTCGAAATCGGGGATATTGATTTTTGATATCACGTGCCTTTCCTCCGTCTCCGTCTTGACACCTGCATGGGAAGTGCAGGGAACCGCGCTCGGCGCGGTAGGGAACGCTGCTTCGGGATTCATCTCGTGTCACAGGCGCAAAAAAAACACGGGCGCTTCGCGGGACGGATGTTTAGCCTGAGCTTTTAGATTTCACTATCACGTCGGGGTCACCACTTTAGGGAGATTATACGGTTCCCTAACACTGGCACAGGGGCTTCGGATGAGCTTTAGAAAGGCGTCTTACTCGGTTGAGGTTCAGGATACAAGAGAGCGTTTATTCGCTATTGTCACATCGAGGCGCATAAGGACAAGTATCTTATGCGCCTTGTTTACGCCCACGAGTTGGGCGATTATATTATAATGCTGCTATCGAGCAGTTTCCTAATGCTGCTATCGAGCAGTTCCCTAATCTTGCTGTCGAGCAGTTTCCTAACATAGTTCCCTACAGGACAAATCAGAGATTAGGTCGAAATCGGTCGAAGAAAGGGTCGACTGAGGTTGTGGTGTAATCAGTGTTGTTAACTGTTGACATTTTTCATGACAGTCACCATAAACAGCCGGTCAAAATAATTTTTGGCTGATGACATTGAATGCTTCCACGATACGACTGTCATTAAACGAAATTCATTCGTGTCGCTACCGTCAGGGCTGATGCAATGACATGAAATGTAAACAATGTAGTCTGAATGTCATTTGACATTTTTTGAACAACACAAATCGATACGATCGGAGGATTATGAAGTGTATCGTCGCTGAATTCTAGTGAAATAGCAAAAACTAGTGAAATGAAAGCCTTTGCACCGCACGCTCTGTTGTAGTTTGACATGAATACGGCCGTTTGCAATACGACACAGTTCACGATTCATACAGGTTGACGAATGTCAAATGAATGTATCTTGAAAATGTCTTCATGTCAAATGACATTTTTTGACATGAATGTCAAAT